>NC_070595.1:3830983-3870983 GCF_027409825.1 Scomber japonicus | reverse complement strand
CAGAGAGGACAAGTTTTCCTCCGTTTTGAAGTTTTAATCACGTTTCTACGTGCACGTATGAGCGAGCTACGTGACTCTGAAAAAAGGTGAAAAAAGGTGAAATTTTTGGGGGTTTTCAAAAAATTCCCATTCATTTCCAATGGAGAAATCTTCCGGTTTTTTGGGAATAACTTTGGGAAAAATTGGAATTTCAACACCAAAAGTCATAGCACCCATCCCCCGATCGAGCCGCACGTTTTGATGTATATATTGTCGGGGTTTTCTCAAAGCTGTGGGAGGAGTTACGCGCCGAAAAACGGCGGAAGAAGAATAAGTATGGAGAAGATTAATAGTCTGGAGTGGAATGCCTCGGAGCTAGAACCCCGTGGCACTAACTAGAAAATTCCAGGGAAATTTTGAGTGCCACGGTTGCTAGGCTACAGTTGATAAGCATCCTTCAAATTCAAGTTCCAAAACAGCGATGCTGCGCGCGCACGCACGCACGCACGCACACACACACACGCACACATACACACACACATCAGCTGACACATCAGCGTGATTTTATTACAGCGGAGGGACAGAGGAGACCCGGCACAGGGACAGAGGAGACCCGGGAAGGACAGAGGAGAGCCGGCTAAGGGACAGAGGAGAGCCGGTAGAGGAGCGGGGAGTGAAGGCAGCAGACGCTGCTCTGCCTGCTCTGCCGGACAGGTGAGTAACATCAGCGCTGCTTCACATAAAGTGTTATAACGTTACCTGCTGACATTCAGCTCACTGTCTAGTTAGTCAGTACTATATGTTATATGTTTGTTTACTGACATGAAGACATAGAAACACAGGTTTGCTATCATAATATGATTATTTACAGTTGTTAACTACTGCTAGTTTTATTACATAAACAGATTAATACACAGATAAACACATTGACTTTATTCATCCCAGATTTGATTTAGAGCAGCATGTTATCAGTATCTATAATATGATGTTTGTTTCATTCAGATCAAGGTCTGCTCATTTCCTAAACTAAAATAAAATCTGCACATTTTTTCTATTATTATTATTATTATTATGTATAATATAATAATAATAATTATATTATTATTATGATTATTATTATTATGTATAATATAATAATAATAATTATATTATTATTATTATTATTATTATTTATTGTTGTGATTAATTATTATTATTATTTATAATAATAATAATAATAATTATTATTATTATTATTAGTAATAATAATAATAATAATTAATAATATAATAATAATAATAATTATTATTATTATTAGTAATAATAATAATAATAATTAATAATATAATAATAATAATACTTATTATTTTATTATTATTATTATTATTATTATTATTATTATTACACATTACTGTAGCATCACATCAGTCTTCTCAGTTATCCAGTAACAATGACATGAGACTAATAATGGCTCTGTATTTATTCTCTTTAAAGGCATCCCAGACCCTGCTCCTCAGACCTGGACCCTGCTCCTCAGACCTGGACCCTAACCCTCACAGCAGTTCCCCTGCCCCAGCTCTCAGTTCTATTCCCCTCAATAAATGTATTTCCCTTCAGTCATGCCTCCTCTCCTCTGTGTCACACACTTAGAGTAACAAGCTTCAACTAACAACTGAGTATCTAACTATATAAGACTAACTAACTATGTCATTTATAAATATGTTTGTGTACATGTTTATTATTTCTACTGATATTGTGATTGTTCTGTTTTATACTGATAATAATACATAGATAGTCATTTTACTCTATTACAAACACCCATGTGTTATTTTCCATATTTATTTTAATACAGTGTGAGTGACAGATCTCCACACACAGCAGCTTAGTATCACTACTCTTCTGTCTCTAAGTGCTTCATGTTGGAGGGAATCTGCATCTCTGGCAGAAACACCAGGCTGACCCTGGATAGGGTGAGGTGATGCTGTAGGTCTCCAGGTGATGAAGACAGGGTGAGGTGATGCTGTAGGTCTCCAGGTGATGAAGACAGGTTGAGGTGATGCTGTAGGTCTCCAGGTGATGAAGACAGGGTGAGGTGATGCTGTAGGTCTCCAGGTGATGAAGACAGGCTGAGGTGATGCTGTAGGTCTCCAGGTGATGAAGACAGGGTGAGGTGATGCTGTAGGTCTCCAGGTGATGAAGACAGGGTGAGGTGATGCTGTAGGTCTCCAGGTGATGAAGACAGGGTGAGGTGATGCTGTAGGTCTCCAGGTGATGAGGACAGGGTGAGGTGATGCTGTAGGTCTCCAGGTGATGAAGACAGGCTGAGGTGATGCTGTAGGTCTCCAGGTGATGAGGACAGGGTGAGGTGATGCTGTAGGTCTCCAGGTGATGAAGACAGGGTGAGGTGATGCTGTAGGTCTCCAGGTGATGAAGACAGGGTGAGGTGATGCTGTAGGTCTCCAGGTGATGAAGACAGTAGGTTGAACATCATGCTTGGGTCTCTCATCAGACAGTGCAGCAGCTGATGAGACTGCTCAAGGTCCAGGTCCTGAATTATCTCCTGAAATGAGAAGATTGTTAATATTGTATTAGTTCATAAATCAGATTTATTATGACCAGATGCAGTTTTCACATTATATGTAGAGCCAGTGTCAGTTCAGAGGTAATGCTGTACTGATGTAATCTGGCCTTATTTCACAGGATAGTATTTATGGAGGGAATTTATGAAATAATACAAACAAGCAAAGCAACATACTAACTCAGCTGTAAGTCTGTGAGCCTGTAGCTCTCCTGGTTTCAGGCTCATTGAACTGGTTGACCTCTGACCTCTGCCTCTTCCTCCCCCTCATGAACAGAGCTACACCATGATAGTAATGACACATAAATAAAATCAGACATATTAATTGTAAACTTAAATATAAATATAACTATCAAAATACTATAAATATATCACTCAAATATTAACAACTTTTCTCCTAGTTTTGCCCTACAACACAAAACAATACAATATTTTGTCAACAGTAAACATGAATTAATTAAACACTTCATTCAAATGACCTGACACAGTCACATTTATTTATTCATTTATTTATTTTTACATTTATTTATTTCTGTATTTCTAAATTTCCACATTTTTTTTATGTCTGTCTCCATATGTTAATGTGGTGGGCGATAACAACATTAGTCTTAAGGTCTAAGTTGTGTAAAAATCAGCGTCTGTCTCTCCCAAACACTGTGGGCATGCCTGCTGAGTTCGCTGAACCCCCCCCCCCCCCCCCCCCCACCAAGTGTCACCTGTCAATCAAAGTCAACAGCTATACTATCGCTGAGCGCTTTCGGCCGCTATCGCGGCCGAGCTAGCAGCCATGCTACCTCGGTTAACTGGCAAAACAGACAGAAGGTAGAATTAGCCAATCACAAAAAGGTAGATCAGTTTAGCCAATCACAAAAATGTAGGTCAGATTCTGCCCAGCAACAGGTTGCCAAGGTCAGCTAAGGCCCTGCGGTTGCTATGGTGATTTGAGAATCTGCATGGAAAGAATTCTGAAAATTCAGAAGATTTTGGCTTCTGACAAGGTCCCGAACAATTGCAAACTGTGAGAAAACCGTAACTCCTGTCCAAAAACCGAAAATACCGTGAGAGACACAGAAGCCGGCAGATTCTGACAGTGTTTATTTTATTCAGATATTCCTTAAAATGAGCGAGTAAGCTCAGTGTGAACACAGAGTGAGATTCTTTTGAAAAAAGAAGACGATTACATTAGGTTTAATGGGGAGCGAGACAGGTATTGCCGCCGGTCTCGGCCCCCCTGTTTAAATTTTGTGCAGATCCCGCCGGTCAAAGTCACATTTTATGAATCCCAACACCTATGTCTATATTTTGACCAAAAATTATGTGTCTCCTTTTTACGGTTTGGCCGTGAGCTCGAGTTAAAAATAAAAATTAAGGTTATGGTTTACTGCTTCTCACACTCTAGCTAACTGCTGCTTCCACTCTAACTTTGACGAAAAAGTGTTTTCCACTCCTCGTTTGACTGCTCATAGTTTGAAAAGTTTACATGTTATGTCAAAACAGTTTGGTATTTTTCCAGAGAGGACAAGTTTTCCTCCGTTTTGAAGTTTTAATCACGTTTCTACGTGCACATATGAGCGAGCTACGTGACTCTGAAAAAAGGTGAAAAAAGGTGAAATTTTTGGGGGTTTTCAAAAAATTCCCATTCATTTCCAATGGAGAAATCTCCCGGTTTTTTTGGGAATAACTTTGGGAAAAATTGGAATTTCAACACCAAAAGTCATAGCACCCATCCCCCGATCGAGCCGCACGTTTTGATGTATATATTGTCGGGGTTTTCTCAAAGCTGTGGGAGGAGTTACGCGCCGAAAAACGGCGGAAGAAGAATAAGTATGGAGAAGATTAATAGTTGCCTCGGGCTTCGCCCGAGGCATTCCTCTCCAGCTTCTGGAGTGGAATGCCTCGGGGCTTGAACCCCGTGGCACTAATAAGTATGGAGAAGATTAATAGTTGCCTCGGGCTTTGCCCGAGGCATTCCTCTCCAGCTTCTGGAGTGGAATGCCTCGGGGCTAGAACCCCGTGGCACTAATAAGTATGGAGAAGATTAATAGTTGCCTCGGGGCTTTGCCCGAGGCATTCCTCTCCAGCTTCTGGAGTGGAATGCCTCGGGGCTAGAACCCCGTGGCACTAACTAGAAAATTCCAGGGAAATTTTGAGTGCCACGGGGCTACTGCCGGGATGAGTACAGCAGAGAGTAGCACACAGAGCACAAGGCAGTAGGAACATTCACTAACTCTGTGCCCGACACTACAGCATTTGACGCTTCACACATACCCTGTATTAGCACACAACATAGTGTGTACAAACATTCACACACACACACACACACACACACACACACCTGCCTGGCCTGCATTTGAGCAGTAAGAGTGTCAATAACTGACACTTCCACTCTAACTTTGAAGAAAAAGTGATTTCCACTCCTTGTTTGACTGCTCATAGTTTGAAAAGTTTACATGTTATGTTAAAACAGTTTAGTGTTGTGAAGAGAGCACAAGTTTTCCTTCGTTTTAAAGTTTGAATCACATTTCTATGTGCAGGTATGAGAGAGCAAGGTGACTCTGAAAAAAGTTGAAATTTTGTGTTTAAAAAGAAATTCCCATTCATTTCCAATGGAGAATCATGACGATTTTGTTTTGGGAATAACTTTGGGAAAAATAGGAATTTCAACACCAAAAGTCATAGCACCCCTCCCCCGATCGAGCCGCACGTTTTGATGTATATATTGTCGGGGTTTTCTCAAAGCTGCGGGAGGAGTTACGCGCCGAAATATGGCAAAAGAGAATTGTAAAGTAAACACTAGAAAATTCCAGGGAAATTTTGAGTGCCACGGGGCTACTGCCGGGACGAGTACACGATTTATTTCCAGTGTTCAAAAGTCACCCTGATCATATAACACTAAGTAACTTTTACTGTGGCAGTATTAAGTACATCTTACTAGTCAGTATCAAGTGTAACAGTAGATGTAAGCAGAGAATAGCAACATGCACTAACTCTAAGCACTACACTACATCACTTTACACTTCACATATACTCTGTGATAGCACAATACAGTGTGTATTAACACAACACAAACACAAACACACACACACACACACACACACACACACACACACACACACACACACACCTGCCTGGCCTGCATTTGAGCAGTAAGAGTGTCAATAACTGACACTTCCACTCTAACTTTGAAGAAAAAGTGATTTCCACTCCTTGTTTGACTGCTCATAGTTTGAAAAGTTTACATGTTATGTTAAAACAGTTTAGTGTTGTGAAGAGAGCACAAGTTTTCCTTCGTTTTAAAGTTTGAATCACATTTCTATGTGCAGGTATGAGAGAGCAAGGTGACTCTGAAAAAAGGTGAAATTTTGTGTTTAAAAAGAAATTCCCATTCATTTCCAATGGAGAATCATGACGATTTTGTTTTGGGAATAACTTTGGGAAAAATAGGAATTTCAACACCAAAAGTCATAGCACCCCTCCCCCGATCGAGCCGCACGTTTTGATGTATATATTGTCGGGGTTTTCTCAAAGCTGCGGGAGGAGTTACGTGCCGAAATATGGCAAAAGAGAATTGTAAAGTAAACACTAGAAAATTCCAGGGAAATTTTGAGTGCCACGGTTGCTAGGCTACAGTTGATAAGCATCCTTCAAATTCAAGTTCCAAAACAGCGATGCTGCGCGCGCACGCACGCACGCATACACACACACACGCACACATACACACACACACACATCAGCTGACACATCAGCGTGATTTTATTACAGCGGAGGGACAGAGGAGACCCGGCACAGGGACAGAGGAGACCCGGGAAGGACAGAGGAGAGCCGGCTAAGGGACAGAGGATACCCAGCGTAGGAGCGGGGAGTGAAGGCAGCAGACGCTGCTCTGCCTGCTCTGCCGGACAGGTGAGTAACATCAGCGCTGCTTCACATAAAGTGTTATAACGTTACCTGCTGACATTCAGCTCACTGTCTAGTTAGTCAGTACTATGTGTTATATGTTTGTTTACTGACATGAAGACATAGAAACACAGGTTTGCTATCACAATATGATTATTTACAGTTGTTAACTACTGCTAGTTTTATTACATAAACAGATTAATACACAGATAAACACATTGACTTTATTCATCCCAGATTTGATTTAGAGCAGCATGTTATCAGTATCTATAATATGATGTTTGTTTCATTCAGATCAAGGTCTGCTCATTTCCTAAACTAAAATAAAATCTGCACATTTTTTCTATTATTATTATTATTATGTATAATATAATAATAATAATTATATTATTATTATGATTATTATTATTATGTATAATATAATAATAATAATTATATTATTATTATTATTATTATTTATTATTATTTATTGTTGTGATTAATTATTATTATTATTAATAATAATAATAATACTTATTATTTTATCATTATTATTATTATTATTATTATTATTTATAATAATAATAATAATAATAATAATAATAATACTTATTATTTTATTATTATTATTATTACACATTACTGTAGCATCACATCAGTCTTCTCAGTTATCCAGTAACAATGACATGAGACTAATAATGGCTCTGTATTTATTCTCTTTAAAGGCATCCCAGACCCTGCTCCTCAGACCTGGACCCTGCTCCTCAGACCTGGACCCTAACCCTCACAGCAGTTCCCCTGCCCCAGCTCTCAGTTCTATTCCCCTCAATAAATGTATTTCCCTTCAGTCATGCCTCCTCTCCTCTGTGTCACACACTTAGAGTAACAAGCTTCAACTAACAACTGAGTATCTAACTATATAAGACTAACTAACTATGTCATTTATAAATATGTTTGTGTACATGTTTATTATTTCTACTGATATTGTGATTGTTCTGTTTTATACTGATAATAATACATAGATAGTCATTTTACTCTATTACAAACACCCATGTGTTATTTTCCATATTTATTTTAATACAGTGTGAGTGACAGATCTCCACACAGCAGCTTGGTATCACTACTCTTCTGTCTCTAAGTGCTTCATGTTGGAGGGAATCTGCATCTCTGGCAGAAACACCAGGCTGGCTGACCCTGGACAGGCTGAGGTGATGCTGTAGGTCTCCAGGTGATGAAGACAGGGTGAGGTGATGCTGTAGGTCTCCAGGTGATGAAGACAGGGTGAGGTGATGCTGTAGGTCTCCAGGTGATGAAGACAGGGTGAGGTGATGATGTATGTCTCCAGGTGATGAAGACAGGGTGAGGTGATGCTGTAGGTCTCCAGGTGATGAAGACAGGGTGAGGTGATGCTGTAGGTCTCCAGGTGATGAAGACAGGGTGAGGTGATGATGTATGTCTCCAGGTGATGAAGACAGGGTGAGGTGATGCTGTAGGTCTCCAGGTGATGAAGACAGGCTGAGGTGATGCTGTAGGTCTCCAGGTGATGAAGACAGGGTGAGGTGATGCTGTAGGTCTCCAGGTGATGAAGACAGGGTGAGGTGATGCTGTAGGTCTCCAGGTGATGAAGACAGGGTGAGGTGATGCTGTAGGTCTCCAGGTGATGAAGACAGGGTGAGGTGATGCTGTAGGTCTCCAGGTGATGAAGACAGGGTGAGGTGATGCTGTAGGTCTCCAGGTGATGAAGACAGGGTGAGGTGATGCTGTAGGTCTCCAGGTGATGAAGACAGGTTGAACATCATGCTTGGGTCTCTCATCAGTTCAGAGGTAATGCTGTACTGATGTAATCTGGCTTTATTTCACAGGATAGGAGTATTTATGGAGGGAATTTATGAAATAATACAAACAAGCAAAGCAACATACTTACTCAGCTGTAAGTGTGTGAGCCTGCAGTGTCTGCTCACCTGTAGCTCTCCTGGTTTCAGGCTCATTGAACTGGTTGACCTCTGACCTCTGCCTCTTCCTCCCCCCCATGAACAGAGCTACTCCATGATAATAATGACACATAAATAAAATCAGACATATTACCGGCAAACTTATATACTTTATTCTCAACTTAACATCCCTGAAAATATTAAGTAATGATTATGATCATATTTAAGCATAAATAGTATTTATTTACACCAATTAATTAAAGTCTACTTCATTTTTTCCAAAGACAGGAACATCACTGTTGTGAAATTATTAAGTAAATATTGAAATCATTTAGAGAGTAGATTTCATTACACATTTTATTTTAAATTTCTTGGACGTATGAAATTATATTATGTACATTTTGTTCATCTTCTATTGATAAATGTTGAATCTTTTTAAAAACCACAAATCATATAACTACAATACAAAACAATAAAACTATTTATTTTGTCCTCAGTAAACATGAATTAATCCATTCAAATGAATGAGCTCAATTAACTGACAGGCAGGAAGAATTAGCCAATCACAAAAAGGTAGATCAGTTCAGCCAATCACAAAAAGGTAGATCAGATTCTGCCCAGCGACAGGTTGCTAAGGTCAGCTAAGGCCCTGCGGTTGCTATGGCGATTTCAGGATCTGCCTTGAAAAATGTCTCAAAATTCTAAAGGATTTGGCTTCTGACAAGGTTCCGAACAATTGCAAACTGTGAGAAAACCGTAACTCCTGTCCAAAAACCGAAAACACCGTGAGAGACACAGAAGCCGGCAGATTCTGACAGTGTTTATTTTATTCACATATTCCTTAAAATGAGCGAGTAAGCTCAGTGTGAACACAGAGTGAGATTCATTTGAAAAGAGAAGACGATTACATTAGGTTTAATGGGGAGCGAGACAGGGATTGCCGCCGGTCTCGGCCCCCCCGTTTAAATTTTGTGCAGACCCCGCCTGTCAACTTCACATTTTATGAATCCCAACACCTATGTCTATATTTTGACCAAAAATTATTTGTCTCCTTTTTACGGTTTGGCCGTGAGCTCGAGTTAAAAATAAAAATGAAGGTTATGCATTACTGCTTCTCACACTCTAGCTAACTGCCGCTTCCACTCTAAGTTTGAAAAAAAAGTGATTTCCACTCCTCGTTTGACTGCTCATAGTTTGAAAAGTTTACATTTTATGTAAAAACAGTTTAGTGTTTTGGAGAGAGCACAAGTTTTCCTCCGTTTTGAAGTTTGAATCACATTTCTATGTGCAAGTATAAGAGAGCTAGGTGATTCTGAAAAAAGATGAAATTTTGTGTTTAAAAAGAAATTCCCATTCATTTCCAATGGAGAATCATGCCTATTTTGTTTTGGGAATAACTTTGGGAAAAATAGGAATTTCAACACCAAAAGTCATAGCACCCCTCCCCCGATCGAGCCGCACGTTTTGATGTATATATTGTTGGGGTTTTCTCAAAACTGTGGGAGGAGTTACACGCCGAAATTTGGCAAAAGAGAATTGTAAAGTAAACACTAGAAAATTCCAGGGAAATTTTGAGTGCCACGGTTGCTAGGCTATAGTTGATAAGCATCCTTCAAATTCAAGTTCCAAAACAGCGATGCTGCGCGCGCACGCACGCACGCACGCACGCACACACACACACACACACATACACACACACATCAGCTGACACATCAGCGTGATTTTATTACGGCGGAGGGACAGAGGAGACCCGGCACAGGGACAGAGGAGACCCGGGAAGGACAGAGGAGAGCCGGCTAAGGGACAGAGGATACCCAGCGTAGGAGCGGGGAGTGAAGGCAGCAGACGCTGCTCTGCCTGCTCTGCCGGACAGGTGAGTAACATGAGCGCTGCTTCACATAAAGTGTTATAACGTTACCTGCTGACATTCAGCTCACTGTCTAGTTAGTCAGTACTATATGTTATATGTTTGTTTACAGACATGAAGACATAGAAACACAGGTTTGCTATCACAATATGATTATTTACAGTTGTTAACTACTGCTAGTTTATACTCCGTTGTGTTTTATTACATAAACAGATTAATACACAGATAAACACATTGACTTTATTCATCCCAGATTTGATTTAGAGCAGCATGTTATCAGTATCTATAATATGATGTTTGTTTCATTCAGATCAAGGTCTGCTCATTTCCTAAACTAAAATAAAATCAGCACATTTTTTCTATTATTATTATTATTAATATTATTATTATTATTATTATTATATTATTATTATTATATTATTATATTATTATTATTATTATCATTATTATTCATCATTATTATTATTATTATTATTATGTATTATTATTATTATTGTTGTTATTATATTATTATTATTATTATTATTATTATTACTATTATATTATTATTATTATTATCATCATTATTATTCATCATTATTATTATTATTATTATTATTTATAATAATAATAATAATTATTATTATTATTATTTATTATTATTTTATTATGATTATTATTATTATTATTATGTTATTATTATTATTATTATTATTATTCATTATTATTATTATTATTATTATTTATTATTATTATTGTTATTGATTATTATTCATATTATTATTATTAGTAGTAGTATTATTATTATTATTATTATTATTATTATTATTATTATTATTATTATTATTATTATTATTTTCTCCACAGTTGTTACATTGTGACTGTATATGAATGTTTAACATTACACATTACTGTAGCATCACATCAGTCTTCTCAGTTATCCAGTAACAATGACATGAGACTAATAATGGCTCTGTATTTATTCTTTTTAAAGGCATCCCAGACCCTGCTCCTCAGACCTGGACCCTGATCCTCAGACCTGGACCCTGCTCCTCAGACCTGGACCCTAACCCTCACAGCAGTTCCCCTGCCCCAGCTCTCAGTTCTATTCCCCTCAATAAATGTATTTCCCTTCAGTCATGCCTCCTCTCCTCTGTGTCACACACTTAGAGTAACAAGCTTCAACTAACAACTGAGTATCTAACTATATAAGACTAACTAACTATGTCATTTATAAATATGTTTGTGTACATGTTTATTATTTCTACTGATATTGTGATTGTTCTGTTTTATACTGATAATAATACATAGATAGTCATTTTACTCTATTACAAACACCCATGTGTTATTTTACTTATTTATTTTAATACAGTGTGAGTGACAGATCTCCACACAGCAGCTTGGTATCACTACTCTTCTGTTTCTAAGTGCTTCATGTTGGAGGCAATCTGCATCTCTGGCAGAAACACCAGGCTGGCTGACCCTGGAGGTCAGGAGGTGAGGTGATGCTGTAGGTCTCCAGGTGATGAAGACAGGCTGAGGTGATGCTGTAGGTCTCCAGGTGATGAAGACAGGGTGAGGTGATGCTGTAGGTCTCCAGGTGATGAAGACAGGTTGAACATCATGCTTGGGTCTCTCATCAGTTCAGAGGTAATGCTGTTACACTGATGTAATCTGGCCTTATTTCACAGGATAGGAGTATTTATGGAGGGAATTTATGAAATAATACAAACAAGCAAAGCAACATACTTACTCAGCTGTAAGTGTGTGAGCCTGCAGTGTCTGCTCACCTGTAGCTCTCCTGGTTTCAGGCTCATTGAACTGGTTGACCTCTGACCTCTGCCTCTTCCTCCCCCCCATGAACAGAGCTACTCCATGATAATAATGACACATAAATAAAATCAGACATATTACCTGCAAACTTATATACTTTATTCTCAACTTAACATCCCTGAAAATATTAAGTAATGATTATGATCATATTTAAGCATAAATGGTATTTATTTACACCAATTAATTAAAGTCTACTTCATTTTTTCCAAAGACAGGAACATCACTCTTATGAAATTATTAAGTAAATATTGAAATCATTTAGAGAGTAGATTTCATTACACATTTTATTTTAAATTTCTTGGACGTATGAAATTATATTATGTACATTTTGTTCATCTTCTATTGATAAATGTTGAATCTTTTTAAAAACCACAAATCATATAACTACAATACAAAACAATAAAACTATTTATTTTGTCCTCAGTAAACATGAATTAATCCATTCAAATGAATGAGCTCAGTTAACTGACAGGCAGGAAGAATTAGCCAATCACAAAAAGGTAGATCAGTTCAGCCAATCACAAAAAAGTAGGTCAGATTCTGCCCAGCAACAGGTTGCCAAGGTCAGCTAAGGCCCTGCGGTTGCTACGGCGATTTCAGGATCTGCCTTGAAAAATGTCTCAAAATTCTAAGAATTTGGCTTCTGACAAGGTCCCGAACAATTGCAAACTGTGAGAAAACCGTAACTCCTGTCCAAAAACCGAAAACACCGTGAGAGACACAGAAGCCGGCAGATTCTGACAGTGTTTATTTTATTCAGATATTCCTTAAAATGAGCGAGTAAGCTCAGTGCGAACACAGAGTGAGATTCTTTTGAAAAAAGACGACGATTACATTAGGTTTAATGGGCAGCGAGACAGATATTGCCGCCGGTCTCGGCCCCCCCGTTTGAATTTTGTGCAGACCCCGCCTGTCAAAGTCACATTTTATGAATCCCAACACCTATGTCTATATTTTGACCAAAAATTATTTGTCTCCTTTTTGCGGTTTGGCCGTGAGCTCGAGTTAAAAATAAAAATTAAGGTTATAGCTTACTGCTTCTCACACTCTAGCTAACTGCCACTTCCACTCTAACTTTGACGAAAAAGTGATTTCCACTCCTCGTTTGACTGCTCATAGTTTGAAAAGTTTACATGTTATGTTAAAATAGTTTGTATTTGTCCAGAGAGGACAAGTTTTCCTCCGTTTTGAAGTTTTAATCACGTTTCTACGTGAACGTATGAGCGAGCTAGGTGACTCTGAAAAAAGGTGAAAAAAGGTGAAATTTTTTGGGTTTTTCAAAAAATTCCCATTCATTTCCAATGGAGAAATCTCCCGGTTTTTTGGGAATAACTTTGGGAAACTTTGGAATTTCAACACCAAAAGTCATAGCACCCATCCCCCGATCGAGCCGCACGTTTTGATGTATATATTGTCGGGGTTTTCTCAAAGCTGCGGGAGGAGTTACGCGCCGAAAAACGGCGGAAGAAGATGTAAGAAGAATAATAAGTATGGAGAAGATTAATAGTTGCCTCGGGGCTAGAACCCCGTGGCACTAACTAGAAAATTCCAGGGAAATTTTGAGTGCCACGGGGCTACTGCCGGGACGAGTACAGCAGAGAGTAGCACACAGAGCACAAGGCAGTAGCAACATGCACTAACTCTATGCACGACACTACAGCACTTTACACTTCACATATAATGTTAGCACACTACATAGTGTGTACAAAACACACACACACACACACACACACACACACACCTGCCTGGCCTGCATTTGAGCAGTAAGAGTGTCAATAACTGCCGCTTCCACTCTTAACTTTGAAGAAAAAGTGATTTCCACTCCTCATTTGACTGCTCATACTTTGAAAAGTTTACAGGTTATGTTAAAACAGTTTAATGTTGTGAAGAGAGCACAAGTTTTCCTCTGCTTTAAAGTCTGAATCACATTTCTATGTGCAAGTATGAGAGAGCTAGGTGATTCTGAAAAAGGAAGAAATTTTTTGTTCAAAAAGAAATTCCCATTCATTTCCAATGGAGAATTATGCCGATATTGTTTTGGGAATAACTTTGGGAAACTTTGGAATTTCAACACCAAAAGTCATAGCACCCCTCCCCCGATCGAGCCGCACGTTTTGATGTATATATTGTCGAGGTTTCCTCAAAGCTGCGGGAGGAGTTACGCGCCGAAATATGGCAAAAGAGAATTGTAAAGTAAACACTAGAAAATTCCAGGGAAATTTTGAGTGCCACGGGGCTACTGCCCGGGACGAGTACACGATTTATTTCCAGTCTTCAAAAGTCACCCTGATCATATAACACTAAGTAACTTTTACTGTGGCAGTATTAAGTACATCTTACTGGTCAGTACCAAGTGTAACAGTAGATGTAAGCAGAGAGTAGCACACAGAGCACAAGGCAGTAGCAACATGCACTAACTCTAAGCACTACAACACAGTGTGTACACATACACACACACACACACACACACACCAGCCTGCATTTGAGCAGTAAGACTGTCAGTATAATTCATATGTATATATAGAGAGAGACTATCAATACTAGCTCGGCTGCGATCTCAGTTAACTGGCAAAACAGACAGACAGGTAGAATTAGCCAATCACAAAAAGGTAGATCAGTTCAGCCAATCACAAAAAGGTAGATCAGATTCTGCCCAGCAACAGGTTGCCAAGGTCAGCTAAGGCCCTGCGGTTGCTATGGCGATTTCAGGATCTGCCTTGAAAAATGTCTCAAAATTCTAAAGGATTTGGCTTCTGACAAGGTTCCGAACAATTGCAAACTGTGAGAAAACCGTAACTCCTGTCCAAAAACCGAAAACACCGTGAGAGACACAGAAGCCGGCAGATTCTGACAGTGTTTATTTTATTCAGATATTCCTTAAAATCAGTGAGTAAGCTCAGTGCGAACACAGAGTGAGATTCTTTTGAAAAAAAAAGAAAATTACATTAGGTTTAATGGGGAGCGAGACAGGTATTGCTTCCGGTCTCGGCCCCCCCGTTTAAATTTAGTGCAGACCCCGCCTGTCAACTTCACATTTTATGAATCCCAACACCTATGTCTACATTTTGACAAAAAATTATTTGTCTCCTTTTTACAGTTTGGCTGTGAGCTCGAGTTAAAAATAAAAACTGAGGTCATGTTTTACTGCTTCTCACACTCTAACTGCCGCTTCCACTCTAACTTTGAAGAAAAACTGATTTCCACTCCTCGTTTGACTGCTCATAGTTTGAAAAGTTTACATTTTATTTAAAAATAGTTTGTATTTTTCCAGAGAGGACAAATTTTCCTCCGTTTTAAAGTTTGAATCACGTTTCTACGTGAACGTATGAGCGAGCTAGGTGACTCCGAAAAAAGGTGAAAAAAGGTGAAATTTTTGGGGGTTTTCAAAAAATTCCCATTCATTTCCAATGGAGAAATCTCCCGGTTTCTTGGGAATAACTTTGGGAAAAATTGGAATTTCAACACCAAAAGTCATAGCACCCCTCCCCCGATCGAGCCGCACGTTTTGATGTATATATTGTCGGGGTTTTCTCAAAGCTGTGGGAGGAGTTACGCGCCGAAAAACGGTGGAAGAATAATGCGGAATAATAATAATATTAAGTATGGAGAAGATTAATAGTTGCCTCGGGGCTTCACCCCGAGGCATTCCTCTCCAGCTTCTGGAGTGGAATGCCTCGGAGCTAGAACCCCGTGGCACTAACTAGAAAATTCCAGGGAAATTTTGAGTGCCACGGGGCTACTGCCGGGACGAGTACACAATTTATTTCCAGTGTTCAAAAGTCACCCTGATCATATAACAGTAAGTAACTTTTACTGTGGCAGTATTAAGTACATCTTACTGGTCAGTATCATGTGTAACAGTAGCACACAGAGCACAAGGCAGTAGCAACATGCACCAACTCTATGCACGACACTACAGCATTTGACGCTTTACACATACCCTGTATTAGCACATAATATAGTGTGTACAAACACTCACACACAAAGACACACAAAGACACACACACACACACACACACACACACACACCATACCTGCCTGGCCTGCATTTGAGCAGTAAGAGTGTCAATAACTAATGCTTCCACTCTAACTTTGAAGAAAAAGTGATTTCCACTCCTCGTTTGACTGCTCATAGTTTGAAAAGTTTACATGTTATGGAAAAACAGTTTAGTGTTGTGAAGAGAGAACAAGTTGTCCTTCGTTTTAAAGTTTGAATCACATTTCTATGTGCAGGTATGAGAGAGCTAGTTGACTTCGAAAAAAGATGAAGTTTTGTGTTTAAAAAGAAATTCCCATTCATTTCTAATGGAGGATTATGCCTGTTTTGTTTTGGGAATAACTTTGGGAAGAATTGGAATTTCAACACCAAAAGTCATAGCACCTCTTTCCCGATCGAGCCGCACGTTTTGATGTATATATTGTCGGGGTTTTCTCAAAACTGTGGGAAGAGTTACGCGCCGAAATTTGGCAAAAGAGAATTGTAAAGTAAACACTAGAAAATTCCAGGGAAATTTTGAGTGCCACGGGGCTACTGCCGGGACGAGTACAGCAGAGAGTAGCACACAGAGCACAAGGCAGTAGCAACATGCACTAACTCTATGCACGACACTACAGCACACACACACACGCACACACACACACACACGCACACACACACACACACACAAACACACACCTGCCTGGCCTGCATTTGAGCAGTAAGAGTGTCAATAACTGACACTTCCACTCTAACTTTGAAGAAAAAGTGATTTCCACTTCTCGTTTGACTGCTCATAGTTTGAAAAGTTTACATGTTATGTTAAAACAGTTTAGTGTTCTGAAGAGAGCACATGTTTTCCTTCGTTTTAAAGTTTGAATCACATTTCTATGTGCAGGTATAAGAGAGCTAGGTGATTCTGAAAAAAGATGAAATTTTGTGTTCACAAAGAAATTCCCATTCATTTCCAATGGAGAATCATGCCTGTTTTGTTTTGGGAATAACTTTGGGAAAAATTGGAATTTTAACACCAAAAGTCATAGCACCCCTCCCCTGATCAAGCCGCAGGTTTTGATGTATATATTGTCGGGGTTTTCTCAAAACTGTGGGAGGAGTTACGCGCCGAAATTTGGCAAAAGAGAATTGTAAAGTAAACACGAGTGCAGCAGAGACTAGCACACAGAGCACAAAGCAGTAGCAACATGCACTAACTCTATGCACGACACTATAGCACTTGTATAGTGTGTACAAACACTCACTCACACACAGACACACACACACACACATACCTGCCTGGCCTGCATTTGAGCAGTAAGAGTGTCAATAACTGACACTTCCACTCTAACGTTCAAGAAAAAGTGATTTCCACTCCTCGTTTGACTGCTCATACTTTTAAAAGTTTACATGTTATGGAAAAACAGTTTAGTGTTGTGAAGAGAGCACAAGTTTTCCTTCGTTTTAAAGTTTGAATCACATTTCTATGTGCAGGTATGAGAGAGCTAGTTGACTTCGAAAAAAGATGAAATTTTGTGTTTAAAAAGAAATTCCCATTCATTTCTAATGGAGGATTATGCCTGTTTTGTTTTGGGAATAACTTTGGGAAAAATTGGTATTTCAACACCAAAAGTCATAGCACCTCTTTTCCGATCGAGCTGCACGTTTTGATGTATATATTGTCGGGGTTTTCTCAAAGCTGTGGGAGGAGTTACGCGCCGAAATTTGGCAAAAGAGAATTGTAAAGTAAACACTAGAAAATTCCAGGGAAATTTTGAGTGCCACGGGGCTACTGCCGGGACGAGTACAGCAGAGAGTAGCACACAGAGCACAAGGCAGTAGCAACATGCACTAACTCTAAGCACTACACTACAGCATTTGACGCTTCACACATACCCTGTATTAGCACACAACATAGTGTATACAAACACACACACACACACACACACACATACCTGCCTGGCCTGCATTTGAGCAGTAAGAGTGTCAATAACTAATGCTTCCACTCTAACTTTGAAGAAAAAGTGATTTCCACTTCTCGTTTGACTGCTCATAGTTTGAAAAGTTTACATGTTATGGAAAAACAGTTTAGTGTTGTGAAGAGAGAACAAGTTGTCCTTCGTTTTAAAGTTTGAATCACATTTCTATGTGCAAGTATAAGAGAGCTAGGTGATTCTGAAAAAAGATGAAATTTTGTGTTCACAAAGAAATTCCCATTCATTTCCAATGGAGAATTATGCCTGTTTTGTTTCGGGAATAACTTTGGGAAAAATTGGAATTTCAACACCAAAAGTCATAGCACCCCTCCCCTGATCGAGCCGCACGTTTTGATGTATATATTGTCGGGGTTTTCTCAAAGCTGCGGGACGAGTTACGCGCCGAATATTGGCAAAAGAGAATTGTAAAGTAAACACTAGAAAATTCCAGGGAAATTTTGAGTGCCACGGGGCTACTGCCGGGACGAGTACATGATTTATTTCCAGTGTTCAAAAGTCACCCTGATCATATAACACTAAATAACTTTTACTGTGGCAGTATTATGTACATCTTACTGGTCAGTATCAAGTGTAACAGTAGATGTAAGCAGAGAGTAGCACACAGAGCACAAGGCAGTAGCAACATGCACTGACTCTATGCATGACACTACAGCACACACACACACACACACACACACACACACACACACACACACACACACACACACACCATACCTGCCTGGCCTGCATTTGAGCAGTAAGACTGTCAATGACTAATGTTTCCACTCTAACTTTGAAGAAAAAGTGATTTCCACTCCTCGTTTGACTGCTCATAGTTTGAAAAGTTTAAATGTTATGTTAAAACAGTTTAGTGTTGTGAAGAGAGCACAAGTTTTCATTCGTTTTAAAGTTTGAATCACATTTCTATGTGCAAGTATAAGAGAGCTAGGTGACTCTGAAAAAAGATGAAATTTTGTGATTAAAAAGAAATTCCCATTCATTTCCAATGGAGAATTATGCCTATTTTGTTTTGGGAATAACTTTGGGAAAAATAGGAATTTCAACACCAAAAGTCATAGCACCCCTCCCCCAATCGAGCCGCACGTTTTGATGTATATATTGTCGGGGTTTTCTCAAAGCTGTGGGAGGAGTTACGCGCCGAAATATGGCAAAAGAGAATTGTAAAGTAAACACTAGAAAATTCCAGGGAAATTTTGAGTGCCACGGTTGCTAGGCTACAGTTGATAAGCATCCTTCAAATTCAAGTTCCAAAACAGCGATGCTGCGCGCGCACGCACGCACGCACACACACACACACGCACACATACACACACACATCAGCTGACACATCAGCGTGATTTTATTACAGCGGAGGGACAGAGGAGACCCGGCACAGGGACAGAGGAGAGCCGGCTAAGGGACAGAGGATACCCAGCGTAGGAGCGGGGAGTGAAGGCAGCAGACGCTGCTCTGCCTGCTCTGCCGGACAGGTGAGTAACATCAGCGCTGCTTCACATAAAGTGTTATAACGTTACCTGCTGACATTCAGCTCACTGTCTAGTTAGTCAGTACTATGTGTTATATGTTTGTTTACTGACATGAAGACATAGAAACACAGGTTTGCTATCACAATATGATTATTTACAGTTGTTAACTACTGCTAGTTTTATTACATAAACAGATTAATACACAGATAAACACATTGACTTTATTCATCCCAGATTTGATTTAGAGCAGCATGTTATCAGTATCTATAATATGATGTTTGTTTCATTCAGATCAAGGTCTGCTCATTTCCTAAACTAAAATAAAATCTGCACATTTTTTCTATTATTATTATTATTATGTATAATATAATAATAATAATTATATTATTATTATGATTATTATTATTATGTATAATATAATAATAATAATTATATTATTATTATTATTATTATTTATTATTATTTATTGTTGTGATTAATTATTATTATTATTAATAATAATAATAATACTTATTATTTTATCATTATTATTATTATTATTATTATTATTTATAATAATAATAATAATAATAATAATAATAATACTTATTATTTTATTATTATTATTATTACACATTACTGTAGCATCACATCAGTCTTCTCAGTTATCCAGTAACAATGACATGAGACTAATAATGGCTCTGTATTTATTCTCTTTAAAGGCATCCCAGACCCTGCTCCTCAGACCTGGACCCTGCTCCTCAGACCTGGACCCTAACCCTCACAGCAGTTCCCCTGCCCCAGCTCTCAGTTCTATTCCCCTCAATAAATGTATTTCCCTTCAGTCATGCCTCCTCTCCTCTGTGTCACACACTTAGAGTAACAAGCTTCAACTAACAACTGAGTATCTAACTATATAAGACTAACTAACTATGTCATTTATAAATATGTTTGTGTACATGTTTATTATTTCTACTGATATTGTGATTGTTCTGTTTTATACTGATAATAATACATAGATAGTCATTTTACTCTATTACAAACACCCATGTGTTATTTTCCATATTTATTTTAATACAGTGTGAGTGACAGATCTCCACACAGCAGCTTGGTATCACTACTCTTCTGTCTCTAAGTGCTTCATGTTGGAGGGAATCTGCATCTCTGGCAGAAACACCAGGCTGGCTGACCCTGGACAGGCTGAGGTGATGCTGTAGGTCTCCAGGTGATGAAGACAGGGTGAGGTGATGCTGTAGGTCTCCAGGTGATGAAGACAGGGTGAGGTGATGCTGTAGGTCTCCAGGTGATGAAGACAGGGTGAGGTGATGATGTATGTCTCCAGGTGATGAAGACAGGGTGAGGTGATGCTGTAGGTCTCCAGGTGATGAAGACAGGGTGAGGTGATGCTGTAGGTCTCCAGGTGATGAAGACAGGGTGAGGTGATGATGTATGTCTCCAGGTGATGAAGACAGGGTGAGGTGATGCTGTAGGTCTCCAGGTGATGAAGACAGGCTGAGGTGATGCTGTAGGTCTCCAGGTGATGAAGACAGGGTGAGGTGATGCTGTAGGTCTCCAGGTGATGAAGACAGGGTGAGGTGATGCTGTAGGTCTCCAGGTGATGAAGACAGGGTGAGGTGATGCTGTAGGTCTCCAGGTGATGAAGACAGGGTGAGGTGATGCTGTAGGTCTCCAGGTGATGAAGACAGGGTGAGGTGATGCTGTAGGTCTCCAGGTGATGAAGACAGGGTGAGGTGATGCTGTAGGTCTCCAGGTGATGAAGACAGGTTGAACATCATGCTTGGGTCTCTCATCAGTTCAGAGGTAATGCTGTACTGATGTAATCTGGCTTTATTTCACAGGATAGGAGTATTTATGGAGGGAATTTATGAAATAATACAAACAAGCAAAGCAACATACTTACTCAGCTGTAAGTGTGTGAGCCTGCAGTGTCTGCTCACCTGTAGCTCTCCTGGTTTCAGGCTCATTGAACTGGTTGACCTCTGACCTCTGCCTCTTCCTCCCCCCCATGAACAGAGCTACTCCATGATAATAATGACACATAAATAAAATCAGACATATTACCGGCAAACTTATATACTTTATTCTCAACTTAACATCCCTGAAAATATTAAGTAATGATTATGATCATATTTAAGCATAAATAGTATTTATTTACACCAATTAATTAAAGTCTACTTCATTTTTTCCAAAGACAGGAACATCACTGTTGTGAAATTATTAAGTAAATATTGAAATCATTTAGAGAGTAGATTTCATTACACATTTTATTTTAAATTTCTTGGACGTATGAAATTATATTATGTACATTTTGTTCATCTTCTATTGATAAATGTTGAATCTTTTTAAAAACCACAAATCATATAACTACAATACAAAACAATAAAACTATTTATTTTGTCCTCAGTAAACATGAATTAATCCATTCAAATGAATGAGCTCAATTAACTGACAGGCAGGAAGAATTAGCCAATCACAAAAAGGTAGATCAGTTCAGCCAATCACAAAAAGGTAGATCAGATTCTGCCCAGCGACAGGTTGCTAAGGTCAGCTAAGGCCCTGCGGTTGCTATGGCGATTTCAGGATCTGCCTTGAAAAATGTCTCAAAATTCTAAAGGATTTGGCTTCTGACAAGGTTCCGAACAATTG
This sequence comes from Scomber japonicus, assembly GCF_027409825.1. NCBI lineage: Eukaryota > Metazoa > Chordata > Actinopteri > Scombriformes > Scombridae > Scomber > Scomber japonicus. The sequence continues at coordinate 3,848,882 of NC_070595.1, read as the reverse complement.
CAAACTGTGAGAAAACCGTAACTCCTGTCCAAAAACCGAAAACACCGTGAGAGACACAGAAGCCGGCAGATTCTGACAGTGTTTATTTTATTCACATATTCCTTAAAATGAGCGAGTAAGCTCAGTGTGAACACAGAGTGAGATTCATTTGAAAAGAGAAGACGATTACATTAGGTTTAATGGGGAGCGAGACAGGGATTGCCGCCGGTCTCGGCCCCCCCGTTTAAATTTTGTGCAGACCCCGCCTGTCAACTTCACATTTTATGAATCCCAACACCTATGTCTATATTTTGACCAAAAATTATTTGTCTCCTTTTTACGGTTTGGCCGTGAGCTCGAGTTAAAAATAAAAATGAAGGTTATGCATTACTGCTTCTCACACTCTAGCTAACTGCCGCTTCCACTCTAAGTTTGAAAAAAAAGTGATTTCCACTCCTCGTTTGACTGCTCATAGTTTGAAAAGTTTACATTTTATGTAAAAACAGTTTAGTGTTTTGGAGAGAGCACAAGTTTTCCTCCGTTTTAAAGTTTGAATCACATTTCTATGTGCAAGTATAAGAGAGCTAGGTGATTCTGAAAAAAGATGAAATTTTGTGTTTAAAAAGAAATTCCCATTCATTTCCAATGGAGAATCATGCCTATTTTGTTTTGGGAATAACTTTGGGAAAAATAGGAATTTCAACACCAAAAGTCATAGCACCCCTCCCCCGATCGAGCCGCACGTTTTGATGTATATATTGTTGGGGTTTTCTCAAAACTGTGGGAGGAGTTACACGCCGAAATTTGGCAAAAGAGAATTGTAAAGTAAACACTAGAAAATTCCAGGGAAATTTTGAGTGCCACGGTTGCTAGGCTATAGTTGATAAGCATCCTTCAAATTCAAGTTCCAAAACAGCGATGCTGCGCGCGCACGCACGCACGCACGCACGCACACACACACACACACACATACACACACACATCAGCTGACACATCAGCGTGATTTTATTACGGCGGAGGGACAGAGGAGACCCGGCACAGGGACAGAGGAGACCCGGGAAGGACAGAGGAGAGCCGGCTAAGGGACAGAGGATACCCAGCGTAGGAGCGGGGAGTGAAGGCAGCAGACGCTGCTCTGCCTGCTCTGCCGGACAGGTGAGTAACATGAGCGCTGCTTCACATAAAGTGTTATAACGTTACCTGCTGACATTCAGCTCACTGTCTAGTTAGTCAGTACTATATGTTATATGTTTGTTTACAGACATGAAGACATAGAAACACAGGTTTGCTATCACAATATGATTATTTACAGTTGTTAACTACTGCTAGTTTATACTCCGTTGTGTTTTATTACATAAACAGATTAATACACAGATAAACACATTGACTTTATTCATCCCAGATTTGATTTAGAGCAGCATGTTATCAGTATCTATAATATGATGTTTGTTTCATTCAGATCAAGGTCTGCTCATTTCCTAAACTAAAATAAAATCAGCACATTTTTTCTATTATTATTATTATTAATATTATTATTATTATTATTATTATATTATTATTATTATATTATTATATTATTATTATTATTATCATTATTATTCATCATTATTATTATTATTATTATTATGTATTATTATTATTATTGTTGTTATTATATTATTATTATTATTATTATTATTATTACTATTATATTATTATTATTATTATCATCATTATTATTCATCATTATTATTATTATTATTATTATTTATAATAATAATAATAATTATTATTATTATTATTTATTATTATTTTATTATGATTATTATTATTATTATTATGTTATTATTATTATTATTATTATTATTCATTATTATTATTATTATTATTATTTATTATTATTATTGTTATTGATTATTATTCATATTATTATTATTAGTAGTAGTATTATTATTATTATTATTATTATTATTATTATTATTATTATTATTATTATTATTATTTTCTCCACAGTTGTTACATTGTGACTGTATATGAATGTTTAACATTACACATTACTGTAGCATCACATCAGTCTTCTCAGTTATCCAGTAACAATGACATGAGACTAATAATGGCTCTGTATTTATTCTTTTTAAAGGCATCCCAGACCCTGCTCCTCAGACCTGGACCCTGATCCTCAGACCTGGACCCTGCTCCTCAGACCTGGACCCTAACCCTCACAGCAGTTCCCCTGCCCCAGCTCTCAGTTCTATTCCCCTCAATAAATGTATTTCCCTTCAGTCATGCCTCCTCTCCTCTGTGTCACACACTTAGAGTAACAAGCTTCAACTAACAACTGAGTATCTAACTATATAAGACTAACTAACTATGTCATTTATAAATATGTTTGTGTACATGTTTATTATTTCTACTGATATTGTGATTGTTCTGTTTTATACTGATAATAATACATAGATAGTCATTTTACTCTATTACAAACACCCATGTGTTATTTTACTTATTTATTTTAATACAGTGTGAGTGACAGATCTCCACACAGCAGCTTGGTATCACTACTCTTCTGTTTCTAAGTGCTTCATGTTGGAGGCAATCTGCATCTCTGGCAGAAACACCAGGCTGGCTGACCCTGGAGGTCAGGAGGTGAGGTGATGCTGTAGGTCTCCAGGTGATGAAGACAGGCTGAGGTGATGCTGTAGGTCTCCAGGTGATGAAGACAGGGTGAGGTGATGCTGTAGGTCTCCAGGTGATGAAGACAGGTTGAACATCATGCTTGGGTCTCTCATCAGTTCAGAGGTAATGCTGTTACACTGATGTAATCTGGCCTTATTTCACAGGATAGGAGTATTTATGGAGGGAATTTATGAAATAATACAAACAAGCAAAGCAACATACTTACTCAGCTGTAAGTGTGTGAGCCTGCAGTGTCTGCTCACCTGTAGCTCTCCTGGTTTCAGGCTCATTGAACTGGTTGACCTCTGACCTCTGCCTCTTCCTCCCCCCCATGAACAGAGCTACTCCATGATAATAATGACACATAAATAAAATCAGACATATTACCTGCAAACTTATATACTTTATTCTCAACTTAACATCCCTGAAAATATTAAGTAATGATTATGATCATATTTAAGCATAAATGGTATTTATTTACACCAATTAATTAAAGTCTACTTCATTTTTTCCAAAGACAGGAACATCACTCTTATGAAATTATTAAGTAAATATTGAAATCATTTAGAGAGTAGATTTCATTACACATTTTATTTTAAATTTCTTGGACGTATGAAATTATATTATGTACATTTTGTTCATCTTCTATTGATAAATGTTGAATCTTTTTAAAAACCACAAATCATATAACTACAATACAAAACAATAAAACTATTTATTTTGTCCTCAGTAAACATGAATTAATCCATTCAAATGAATGAGCTCAGTTAACTGACAGGCAGGAAGAATTAGCCAATCACAAAAAGGTAGATCAGTTCAGCCAATCACAAAAAAGTAGGTCAGATTCTGCCCAGCAACAGGTTGCCAAGGTCAGCTAAGGCCCTGCGGTTGCTACGGCGATTTCAGGATCTGCCTTGAAAAATGTCTCAAAATTCTAAGAATTTGGCTTCTGACAAGGTCCCGAACAATTGCAAACTGTGAGAAAACCGTAACTCCTGTCCAAAAACCGAAAACACCGTGAGAGACACAGAAGCCGGCAGATTCTGACAGTGTTTATTTTATTCAGATATTCCTTAAAATGAGCGAGTAAGCTCAGTGCGAACACAGAGTGAGATTCTTTTGAAAAAAGACGACGATTACATTAGGTTTAATGGGCAGCGAGACAGATATTGCCGCCGGTCTCGGCCCCCCCGTTTGAATTTTGTGCAGACCCCGCCTGTCAAAGTCACATTTTATGAATCCCAACACCTATGTCTATATTTTGACCAAAAATTATTTGTCTCCTTTTTGCGGTTTGGCCGTGAGCTCGAGTTAAAAATAAAAATTAAGGTTATAGCTTACTGCTTCTCACACTCTAGCTAACTGCCACTTCCACTCTAACTTTGACGAAAAAGTGATTTCCACTCCTCGTTTGACTGCTCATAGTTTGAAAAGTTTACATGTTATGTTAAAATAGTTTGTATTTGTCCAGAGAGGACAAGTTTTCCTCCGTTTTGAAGTTTTAATCACGTTTCTACGTGAACGTATGAGCGAGCTAGGTGACTCTGAAAAAAGGTGAAAAAAGGTGAAATTTTTTGGGTTTTTCAAAAAATTCCCATTCATTTCCAATGGAGAAATCTCCCGGTTTTTTGGGAATAACTTTGGGAAACTTTGGAATTTCAACACCAAAAGTCATAGCACCCATCCCCCGATCGAGCCGCACGTTTTGATGTATATATTGTCGGGGTTTTCTCAAAGCTGCGGGAGGAGTTACGCGCCGAAAAACGGCGGAAGAAGATGTAAGAAGAATAATAAGTATGGAGAAGATTAATAGTTGCCTCGGGGCTAGAACCCCGTGGCACTAACTAGAAAATTCCAGGGAAATTTTGAGTGCCACGGGGCTACTGCCGGGACGAGTACAGCAGAGAGTAGCACACAGAGCACAAGGCAGTAGCAACATGCACTAACTCTATGCACGACACTACAGCACTTTACACTTCACATATAATGTTAGCACACTACATAGTGTGTACAAAACACACACACACACACACACACACACACACACCTGCCTGGCCTGCATTTGAGCAGTAAGAGTGTCAATAACTGCCGCTTCCACTCTTAACTTTGAAGAAAAAGTGATTTCCACTCCTCATTTGACTGCTCATACTTTGAAAAGTTTACAGGTTATGTTAAAACAGTTTAATGTTGTGAAGAGAGCACAAGTTTTCCTCTGCTTTAAAGTCTGAATCACATTTCTATGTGCAAGTATGAGAGAGCTAGGTGATTCTGAAAAAGGAAGAAATTTTTTGTTCAAAAAGAAATTCCCATTCATTTCCAATGGAGAATTATGCCGATATTGTTTTGGGAATAACTTTGGGAAACTTTGGAATTTCAACACCAAAAGTCATAGCACCCCTCCCCCGATCGAGCCGCACGTTTTGATGTATATATTGTCGAGGTTTCCTCAAAGCTGCGGGAGGAGTTACGCGCCGAAATTTGGCAAAAGAGAATTGTAAAGTAAACACTAGAAAATTCCAGGGAAATTTTGAGTGCCACGGGGCTACTGCCCGGGACGAGTACACGATTTATTTCCAGTCTTCAAAAGTCACCCTGATCATATAACACTAAGTAACTTTTACTGTGGCAGTATTAAGTACATCTTACTGGTCAGTACCAAGTGTAACAGTAGATGTAAGCAGAGAGTAGCACACAGAGCACAAGGCAGTAGCAACATGCACTAACTCTAAGCACTACAACACAGTGTGTACACATACACACACACACACACACACACACCAGCCTGCATTTGAGCAGTAAGACTGTCAGTATAATTCATATGTATATATAGAGAGAGACTATCAATACTAGCTCGGCTGCGATCTCAGTTAACTGGCAAAACAGACAGACAGGTAGAATTAGCCAATCACAAAAAGGTAGATCAGTTCAGCCAATCACAAAAAGGTAGATCAGATTCTGCCCAGCAACAGGTTGCCAAGGTCAGCTAAGGCCCTGCGGTTGCTATGGCGATTTCAGGATCTGCCTTGAAAAATGTCTCAAAATTCTAAAGGATTTGGCTTCTGACAAGGTTCCGAACAATTGCAAACTGTGAGAAAACCGTAACTCCTGTCCAAAAACCGAAAACACCGTGAGAGACACAGAAGCCGGCAGATTCTGACAGTGTTTATTTTATTCAGATATTCCTTAAAATCAGTGAGTAAGCTCAGTGCGAACACAGAGTGAGATTCTTTTGAAAAAAAAAGAAAATTACATTAGGTTTAATGGGGAGCGAGACAGGTATTGCTTCCGGTCTCGGCCCCCCCGTTTAAATTTAGTGCAGACCCCGCCTGTCAACTTCACATTTTATGAATCCCAACACCTATGTCTACATTTTGACAAAAAATTATTTGTCTCCTTTTTACAGTTTGGCTGTGAGCTCGAGTTAAAAATAAAAACTGAGGTCATGTTTTACTGCTTCTCACACTCTAACTGCCGCTTCCACTCTAACTTTGAAGAAAAACTGATTTCCACTCCTCGTTTGACTGCTCATAGTTTGAAAAGTTTACATTTTATTTAAAAATAGTTTGTATTTTTCCAGAGAGGACAAATTTTCCTCCGTTTTAAAGTTTGAATCACGTTTCTACGTGAACGTATGAGCGAGCTAGGTGACTCCGAAAAAAGGTGAAAAAAGGTGAAATTTTTGGGGGTTTTCAAAAAATTCCCATTCATTTCCAATGGAGAAATCTCCCGGTTTCTTGGGAATAACTTTGGGAAAAATTGGAATTTCAACACCAAAAGTCATAGCACCCCTCCCCCGATCGAGCCGCACGTTTTGATGTATATATTGTCGGGGTTTTCTCAAAGCTGTGGGAGGAGTTACGCGCCGAAAAACGGTGGAAGAATAATGCGGAATAATAATAATATTAAGTATGGAGAAGATTAATAGTTGCCTCGGGGCTTCACCCCGAGGCATTCCTCTCCAGCTTCTGGAGTGGAATGCCTCGGAGCTAGAACCCCGTGGCACTAACTAGAAAATTCCAGGGAAATTTTGAGTGCCACGGGGCTACTGCCGGGACGAGTACACAATTTATTTCCAGTGTTCAAAAGTCACCCTGATCATATAACAGTAAGTAACTTTTACTGTGGCAGTATTAAGTACATCTTACTGGTCAGTATCATGTGTAACAGTAGCACACAGAGCACAAGGCAGTAGCAACATGCACCAACTCTATGCACGACACTACAGCATTTGACGCTTTACACATACCCTGTATTAGCACATAATATAGTGTGTACAAACACTCACACACAAAGACACACAAAGACACACACACACACACACACACACACACACACCATACCTGCCTGGCCTGCATTTGAGCAGTAAGAGTGTCAATAACTAATGCTTCCACTCTAACTTTGAAGAAAAAGTGATTTCCACTCCTCGTTTGACTGCTCATAGTTTGAAAAGTTTACATGTTATGGAAAAACAGTTTAGTGTTGTGAAGAGAGAACAAGTTGTCCTTCGTTTTAAAGTTTGAATCACATTTCTATGTGCAGGTATGAGAGAGCTAGTTGACTTCGAAAAAAGATGAAGTTTTGTGTTTAAAAAGAAATTCCCATTCATTTCTAATGGAGGATTATGCCTGTTTTGTTTTGGGAATAACTTTGGGAAGAATTGGAATTTCAACACCAAAAGTCATAGCACCTCTTTCCCGATCGAGCCGCACGTTTTGATGTATATATTGTCGGGGTTTTCTCAAAACTGTGGGAAGAGTTACGCGCCGAAATTTGGCAAAAGAGAATTGTAAAGTAAACACTAGAAAATTCCAGGGAAATTTTGAGTGCCACGGGGCTACTGCCGGGACGAGTACAGCAGAGAGTAGCACACAGAGCACAAGGCAGTAGCAACATGCACTAACTCTATGCACGACACTACAGCACACACACACACGCACACACACACACACACGCACACACACACACACACACAAACACACACCTGCCTGGCCTGCATTTGAGCAGTAAGAGTGTCAATAACTGACACTTCCACTCTAACTTTGAAGAAAAAGTGATTTCCACTTCTCGTTTGACTGCTCATAGTTTGAAAAGTTTACATGTTATGTTAAAACAGTTTAGTGTTCTGAAGAGAGCACATGTTTTCCTTCGTTTTAAAGTTTGAATCACATTTCTATGTGCAGGTATAAGAGAGCTAGGTGATTCTGAAAAAAGATGAAATTTTGTGTTCACAAAGAAATTCCCATTCATTTCCAATGGAGAATCATGCCTGTTTTGTTTTGGGAATAACTTTGGGAAAAATTGGAATTTTAACACCAAAAGTCATAGCACCCCTCCCCTGATCAAGCCGCAGGTTTTGATGTATATATTGTCGGGGTTTTCTCAAAACTGTGGGAGGAGTTACGCGCCGAAATTTGGCAAAAGAGAATTGTAAAGTAAACACGAGTGCAGCAGAGACTAGCACACAGAGCACAAAGCAGTAGCAACATGCACTAACTCTATGCACGACACTATAGCACTTGTATAGTGTGTACAAACACTCACTCACACACAGACACACACACACACACATACCTGCCTGGCCTGCATTTGAGCAGTAAGAGTGTCAATAACTGACACTTCCACTCTAACGTTCAAGAAAAAGTGATTTCCACTCCTCGTTTGACTGCTCATACTTTTAAAAGTTTACATGTTATGGAAAAACAGTTTAGTGTTGTGAAGAGAGCACAAGTTTTCCTTCGTTTTAAAGTTTGAATCACATTTCTATGTGCAGGTATGAGAGAGCTAGTTGACTTCGAAAAAAGATGAAATTTTGTGTTTAAAAAGAAATTCCCATTCATTTCTAATGGAGGATTATGCCTGTTTTGTTTTGGGAATAACTTTGGGAAAAATTGGAATTTCAACACCAAAAGTCATAGCACCTCTTTTCCGATCGAGCTGCACGTTTTGATGTATATATTGTCGGGGTTTTCTCAAAGCTGTGGGAGGAGTTACGCGCCGAAATTTGGCAAAAGAGAATTGTAAAGTAAACACTAGAAAATTCCAGGGAAATTTTGAGTGCCACGGGGCTACTGCCGGGACGAGTACAGCAGAGAGTAGCACACAGAGCACAAGGCAGTAGCAACATGCACTAACTCTAAGCACTACACTACAGCATTTGACGCTTCACACATACCCTGTATTAGCACACAACATAGTGTATACAAACACACACACACACACACACACACATACCTGCCTGGCCTGCATTTGAGCAGTAAGAGTGTCAATAACTAATGCTTCCACTCTAACTTTGAAGAAAAAGTGATTTCCACTTCTCGTTTGACTGCTCATAGTTTGAAAAGTTTACATGTTATGGAAAAACAGTTTAGTGTTGTGAAGAGAGAACAAGTTGTCCTTCGTTTTAAAGTTTGAATCACATTTCTATGTGCAAGTATAAGAGAGCTAGGTGATTCTGAAAAAAGATGAAATTTTGTGTTCACAAAGAAATTCCCATTCATTTCCAATGGAGAATTATGCCTGTTTTGTTTCGGGAATAACTTTGGGAAAAATTGGAATTTCAACACCAAAAGTCATAGCACCCCTCCCCTGATCGAGCCGCACGTTTTGATGTATATATTGTCGGGGTTTTCTCAAAGCTGCGGGACGAGTTACGCGCCGAATATTGGCAAAAGAGAATTGTAAAGTAAACACTAGAAAATTCCAGGGAAATTTTGAGTGCCACGGGGCTACTGCCGGGACGAGTACATGATTTATTTCCAGTGTTCAAAAGTCACCCTGATCATATAACACTAAATAACTTTTACTGTGGCAGTATTATGTACATCTTACTGGTCAGTATCAAGTGTAACAGTAGATGTAAGCAGAGAGTAGCACACAGAGCACAAGGCAGTAGCAACATGCACTGACTCTATGCATGACACTACAGCACACACACACACACACACACACACACACACACACACACACACACACACACACACACACCATACCTGCCTGGCCTGCATTTGAGCAGTAAGACTGTCAATGACTAATGTTTCCACTCTAACTTTGAAGAAAAAGTGATTTCCACTCCTCGTTTGACTGCTCATAGTTTGAAAAGTTTAAATGTTATGTTAAAACAGTTTAGTGTTGTGAAGAGAGCACAAGTTTTCATTCGTTTTAAAGTTTGAATCACATTTCTATGTGCAAGTATAAGAGAGCTAGGTGACTCTGAAAAAAGATGAAATTTTGTGATTAAAAAGAAATTCCCATTCATTTCCAATGGAGAATTATGCCTATTTTGTTTTGGGAATAACTTTGGGAAAAATAGGAATTTCAACACCAAAAGTCATAGCACCCCTCCCCCAATCGAGCCGCACGTTTTGATGTATATATTGTCGGGGTTTTCTCAAAGCTGTGGGAGGAGTTACGCGCCGAAATATGGCAAAAGAGAATTGTAAAGTAAACACTAGAAAATTCCAGGGAAATTTTGAGTGCCACGGTTGCTAGGCTACAGTTGATAAGCATCCTTCAAATTCAAGTTCCAAAACAGCGATGCTGCGCGCGCACGCACGCACGCACACACACACACACGCACACATACACACACACATCAGCTGACACATCAGCGTGATTTTATTACAGCGGAGGGACAGAGGAGACCCGGCACAGGGACAGAGGAGAGCCGGCTAAGGGACAGAGGATACCCAGCGTAGGAGCGGGGAGTGAAGGCAGCAGACGCTGCTCTGCCTGCTCTGCCGGACAGGTGAGTAACATCAGCGCTGCTTCACATAAAGTGTTATAACGTTACCTGCTGACATTCAGCTCACTGTCTAGTTAGTCAGTACTATGTGTTATATGTTTGTTTACTGACATGAAGACATAGAAACACAGGTTTGCTATCACAATATGATTATTTACAGTTGTTAACTACTGCTAGTTTTATTACATAAACAGATTAATACACAGATAAACACATTGACTTTATTCATCCCAGATTTGATTTAGAGCAGCATGTTATCAGTATCTATAATATGATGTTTGTTTCATTCAGATCAAGGTCTGCTCATTTCCTAAACTAAAATAAAATCTGCACATTTTTTCTATTATTATTATTATTATTATGTATAATATAATAATAATAATTATATTATTATTATGATTATTATTATTATGTATAATATAATAATAATAATTATATTATTATTATTATTATTATTTATTATTTATTGTTGTGATTAATTATTATTATTAATAATAATAATAATACTTATTATTTTATCATTATTATTATTTATAATAATAATAATAATAATAATAATTATTATTATTAGTAATAATAATAATAATAATTAATAATATAATAATAATAATAATACTTATTATTTTATTATTATTATTATTATTATTATTATTATTATTACACATTACTGTAGCATCATATCAGTCTTCTCAGTTATCCAGTAACAATGACATGAGACTAATAATGGCTCTGTATTTATTCTCTTTAAAGGCATCCCAGACCCTGCTCCTCAGACCTGGACCCTGCTCCTCAGACCTGGACCCTAACCCTCACAGCAGTTCCCCTGCCCCAGCTCTCAGTTCTATTCCCCTCAATAAATGTATTTCCCTTCAGTCATGCCTCCTCTCCTCTGTGTCACACACTTAGAGTAACAAGCTTCAACTAACAACTGAGTATCTAACTATATAAGACTAACTAACTATGTCATTTATAAATATGTTTGTGTACATTTTTATTATTTCTACTGATATTGTGATTGTTCTGTTTTATACTGATAATAATACATAGATGGTCATTTTACTCTATTACAAACACCCATGTGTTGTTTTCCATATTTATTTTAATACAGTGTGAGTGACAGATCTCCACACAGCAGCTTGGTATCACTACTCTTCTGTCTCTAAGTGCTTCATGTTGGAGGGAATCTGCATCTCTGGCAGAAACACCAGGCTGGCTGACCCTGGACAGGCTGAGGTGATGCTGTAGGTCTCCAGGTGATGAAGACAGGGTGAGGTGATGCTGTAGGTCTCCAGGTGATGAAGACAGGGTGAGGTGATGCTGTAGGTCTCCAGGTGATGAAGACAGGGTGAGGTGATGATGTATGTCTCCAGGTGATGAAGACAGGGTGAGGTGATGCTGTAGGTCTCCAGGTGATGAAGACAGGGTGAGGTGATGCTGTAGGTCTCCAGGTGATGAAGACAGGGTGAGGTGATGATGTATGTCTCCAGGTGATGAAGACAGGGTGAGGTGATGCTGTAGGTCTCCAGGTGATGAGGACAGGGTGAGGTGATGCTGTAGGTCTCCAGGTGATGAAGACAGGCTGAGGTGATGCTGTAGGTCTCCAGGTGATGAGGACAGGGTGAGGTGATGCTGTAGGTCTCCAGGTGATGAGGACAGGGTGAGGTGATGCTGTAGGTCTCCAGGTGATGAAGACAGGGTGAGGTGATGCTGTAGGTCTCCAGGTGATGAAGACAGTAGGTTGAACATCATGCTTGGGTCTCTCATCAGACAGTGCAGCAGCTGATGAGACTGCTCAAGGTCCAGGTCCTGAATTATCTCCTGAAATGAGAAGATTGTTAATATTGTATTAGTTCATAAATCAGATTTATTATGACCAGATGCAGTTTTCACATTATATGTAGAGCCAGTGTCAGTTCAGAGGTAATGCTGTACTGATGTAATCTGGCCTTATTTCACAGGATAGTATTTATGGAGGGAATTTATGAAATAATACAAACAAGCAAAGCAACATACTTACTCAGCTGTAAGTCTGTGAGCCTGTAGCTCTCCTGGTTTCAGGCTCATTGAACTGGTTGACCTCTGACCTCTGCCTCTTCCTCCCCCTCATGAACAGAGCTACACCATGATAGTAATGACACATAAATAAAATCAGACATATTAATTGTAAACTTAAATATAAATATAACTATCAAAATACTATAAATATATCACTCAAATATTAACAACTTTTCTCCTAGTTTTGCCCTACAACACAAAACAATACAATATTTTGTCAACAGTAAACATGAATTAATTAAACACTTCATTCAAATGACCTGACACAGTCACATTTATTTATTCATTTATTTATTTTTACATTTATTTATTTCTGTATTTCTAAATTTCCACATTTTTTTTATGTCTGTCTCCATATGTTAATGTGGTGGGCGATAATAACATTAGTCTTAAGGTCTAAGTTGTGTAAAAATCAGCGTCTGTCTCTCCCAAACACTGTGGGCATGCCTGCTGAGTTCGCTGAACCCCCCCCCCCCCCCATCAAGTGTCACCTGTCAATCAAAGTCAACAGCTATACTATCGCTGAGCGCTTTCGGCCGCTATCGCGGCCGAGCTAGCAGCCAGGCTACCTCGGTTAACTGGCAAAACAGACAGAAGGTAGAATTAGCCAATCACAAAAAGGTAGATCAGTTTAGCCAATCACAAAAATGTAGGTCAGATTCTGCCCAGCAACAGGTTGCCAAGGTCAGCTAAGGCCCTGCGGTTGCTATGGTGATTTGAGAATCTGCATGGAAAGAATTCTGAAAATTCAGAAGATTTTGGCTTCTGACAAGGTCCCGAACAATTGCAAACTGTGAGAAAACCGTAACTCCTGTCCAAAAACCGAAAATACCGTGAGAGACACAGAAGCCGGCAGATTCTGACAGTGTTTATTTTATTCAGATATTCCTTAAAATGAGCGAGTAAGCTCAGTGTGAACACAGAGTGAGATTATTTTGAAAAAAGAAGACGATTACATTAGGTTTAATGGGGAGCGAGACAGGGATTGCCGCCGGTCTCGGCCCCCCTGTTTAAATTTTGTGCAGATCCCGCCGGTCAAAGTCACATTTTATGAATCCCAACACCTATGTCTATATTTTGACCAAAAATTATGTGTCTCCTTTTTACGGTTTGGCCGTGAGCTCGAGTTAAAAATAAAAATTAAGGTTATGGTTTACTGCTTCTCACACTCTAGCTAACTGCTGCTTCCACTCTAACTTTGACGAAAAAGTGTTTTCCACTCCTCGTTTGACTGCTCATAGTTTGAAAAGTTTACATGTTATGTCAAAACAGTTTGGTATTTTTCCAGAGAGGACAAGTTTTCCTCCGTTTTAAAGTTTGAATCACATTTCTATGTGCAGGTATGAGAGAGCTAGTTGACTTCGAAAAAAGATGAAATTTTGTGTTTAAAAAGAAATTCCCATTTCGCGCGAGTTACGCGCCGAAATATGGCGGAAGAGAATTGTAAAGTAAACACTAGAAAATTCCAGGGAAATTTTGAGTGCCACGGGGCTACTGCCGGGATGAGTACACGATTTATTTCCAGTCTTCAAAAGTCACCCTGATCATATAACACTAAGTAACTTTTACTGTGGCAGTATTAAGTACATCTTACTGGTCAGTATCAAGTGTAACAGTACATGTAAGCAGAGAGTAGCACACAGAGCACAAGGCAGTAGCAACATGCACTAACTCTAAGCACTACACTACAGCACTTGACGCTTCACACATACCCTGTATTAGCACACAACATAGTGTATACAAACACACACACACACACACACACACACACACACACACACACACACACACACACACACACATACCTGCCTGGCCTGCATTTGAGCAGTAAGAGTGTCAATAACTAATGCTTCCACTCTAAAAAGTGATTTCCACTCCTCGTTTGAATGCTCATAGTTTGAAAGGTTTACATGTTATGGAAAAACAGTTTAGTGTTGTGAAGAGAGAACAAGTTGTCCTTCGTTTTAAAGTTTGAATCACATTTCCATGTGCAAGTATAAGAGAGCTAGGTGACTCTGAAAAAAGATGAAATTTTGTGTTCAAAAAGAAATTCCCATTCATTTCCAATGGAGAATTATGCCTGTTTTGTTTTGGGAATAACTTTGGGAAAAATAGGAATTTCAACACCAAAAGTCATAGCACCCCTCCCCCGATCGAGCCGCACGTTTTGATGTATATATTGTCAGGGTTTTCTCAAAGCTGTGGGAGGAGTTACGCGCCGAAATATGGCGGAAGAGAATTGTAAAGTAAACACTAGAAAATTCCAGGGAAATTTTGAGTGCCACGGGGCTACTGCCGGGACGAGTACAGCAAAGAGTAGAACACAGAGCACAAGGCAGTAGCAACATGCACTAACTCTATGCACGACACTACAGCACACACACACACACACACACACACACACACACACACACACACACACACACACACACACACACACACACACCATACCTGCCTGGCCTGCATTTGAGCAGTAAGAGTGTCAATAACTGACACTTCCACTCTAACTTTGAAGAAAAAGTGATTTCCACTCCTCGTTTGACTGCTCATAGTTTGAAAAGTTTACATGCTATGTAAAAACAGTTTAGTGTTGTGAAGAGAGCACAAGTCTTCCTTTGTTTTAAAGTTTGAATCACATTTCTATGTGCAAGTATGAGAGAGCTAGGTGATTCTGAAAAAAGATGAAATTTTGTGTTCAAAAAGAAATTCCCATTCATTTCCAATGGAGAATCATGCCTATTTTGTTTTGGGAATAACTTTGGGAAACTTTGGAATTTCAACACCAAAAGTCATAGCACCCCTCCCCCGATTGAGCCGCACGTTTTGATGTATATATTGTCGGGGTTTTCTCAAAGCTGTGGGACGAGTTACGCGCCGAAATATGGCAAAAGAGAATTGTAAAGTAAACACTAGAAAATTCCAGGGAAATTTTGAGTGCCACGGGGCTACTGCCGGGACGAGTACAGCAGAGATTAGCACACAGAGCACAAGGCAGTAGGAACATGCACTAACTCTAAGCACTACACTACAGCACATGACGCTTCACACATACCCTATATTAGCACACAACATAGTGTGTACAAACACTCACACACAAAGACACACACAAAGACACACACATACCTGCCTGGCCTGCATTTGAGCAGTAAGACTGTCAATAACTGACGCTTCCACTCTCACTTTGAAAAAAAAGTGATTTCCACTCCTCGTTTGACTGCTCATAGTTTGAAAAGTTTACATGTTATGTAAAAACAGTTTAGTGTTTTGGAGAGAGCACAAGTTTTCCTCCGTTTTAAAGTTTGAATCACATTTCTATGTGCAAGTATGAGAGAGCTAGGTGATTCTGAAAAAAGATGAAATTTTGTGTTCAAAAAGAAATTCCCATTCATTTCCAATGGAGAATCATGCCTATTTTGTTTTGGGAATAACTTTGGGAAAAATAGGAATTTCAACACCAAAAGTCATAGCACCCATCCCCCGATCGAGCCGCACGTTTTGATGTATATATTGTCGGGGTTTTCTCAAAGCTGCGGGAGGAGTTACGCGCCGAAATATGGCAAAAGAGAATTGTAAAGTAAACACTAGAAAATTCCAGGGAAATTTTGAGTGCCACGGGGCTACTGCCGGGACGAGTACAGCAGAGAGTAGCACACAGAGCACAAGGCAGTAGCAACATGCACTAACTCTATGCACAACATTACAGCACTTTACACTTCACATATGTTAGCACACTACACAGTGTGTACAAAATACACACACACACACACACACACACACACACACACCTGCCTGGCCTGCATTTGAGCAGTAAAAGTATCAATAACTGTGATGCTTCCACTCTAACTTTGAAGAAAAAGCGATTTCCACTCCTAGTTTGAATGCTCATAGTTTGAAAAGTTTACATGTTATGGAAAAACAGTTTAGTGTTTTGGAGAGAGAACAAGTGTTCCACCGTTTTAAAGTTTGAATCACATTTCTATGTGCAAGTATGAGAGAGCTAGGTGATTCTGAAAAAAGATGAAATTTTGTGTTCAAAAAGAAATTCCCATTCATTTCCAATGGAGAATTATGCCTATTTTGTTTTGGGAATAACTTTGGGAAAAATAGGAATTTCAACACCAAAAGTCATAGCACCCCTCCCCCGATCGAGCCGCACGTTTTGATGTATATATTGTCGGGGTTTTCTCAAAGCTGCGGGAGGAGTTACGCGCCGAAATATGGCGGAAGAGAATTGTAAAGTAAACACTAGAAAATTCCAGGGAAATTTTGAGTGCCACGGGGCTACTGCCGGGACGAGTACATGATTTATTTCCAGTGTTCAAAAGTCACCCTGATCATATAACACTAAGTAACTTTTACTGTGGCAGTATTAAGTACATCTTACTGGTCAGTATCAAGTGTAACAGTAGATGTAAGCAGAGAGTAGCACAGAGAGCACAAGGCAGTAGCAACATGCACTAACTCTGAGCACTACAATACAGCACTTTACACTTCACACATAATGTTAGCACACTACACAGTGTGTACAAACACTTACACACAAAGACACACACACACACACACACACACACACCATACCTGCCTGGCCTGCATTTGAGCAGTAAGAGTGTCAATAACTGACACTTCCACTCTAACTTTGAAGAAAAAGTGATTTCCACTCCTCGTTTGACTGCTCATAGATTGAAAAGTTTACATGTTATGGAAAAACAGTTTAGTGTTGTGAAGAGAGCACAGGTTTTCCTTTGTTTTAAAGTTTGAATCACATTTCTATTTGTAAGTATGAGAGAGCTATGTGATTCTGAAAACAGATGAAATTTTGTGTTCAAAAAGAAATTCCCATTCATTTCCAATGAAGAATCATGCCTGTTTTGTTTTGGGAATAACATTGGGAAAAATAGGAATTTCAACACCAAAAGTCATAGCACCCCTCCCCCGATCGAGCCGCACGTTTTGATGTATATATTGTTGGGGTTTTCTCAAAGCTGCGGGAGGAGTTACGCGCCGAAATATGGCAAAAGAGAATTGTAAAGTAAACACTAGAAAATTCCAGGGAAATTTTGAGTGCCACGGGGCTACTGCCGGGACGAGTACACGATTTATTTTTTTCTTATGAATGTACTTTATTCTCAACTTAACGTTCTTGAAAATATTAAGTTAATGTTATTATCACATTTAAGCATAAATAATATTTATTTAAACTTATAAATTAAATTCTACTTCATTTTTTCCACCGACAGGAACATCACTGTAATGAAATTATTAAGTAAATCTTCAAATCATTTATTTTAAATTACTTAGTTGTATGAAATTATATTATGTACATTTTGTTCATCTTCTATTGATAAATGTTAAATCTTTTTATAAACCACGAATCATATAACTACAATACAATACAATAAAACTATTTATTGTGTCCACAGTAAACATGAATTAATCCATTCAAATGAATTAGCTCAGTTAACTGGCAAAACA
>NC_070595.1:3820983-3825983 GCF_027409825.1 Scomber japonicus | reverse complement strand
GTTACGCGCCGAAATTTGGCAAAAGAGAATTGTAAAGTAAACACTAGAAAATTCCAGGGAAATTTTGAGTGCCACGGGGCTACTGCCGGGACGAGTACAGCAGAGAGTAGCACACAGAGCACAAGGCAGTAGCAACATGCACTAACTCTAAGCGCTACACTACAGCACTTGACGCTTCACACATACCCTGTATTAGCACACAACATAGTGTATACAAACACACACACACACACACACACACATACCTGCCTGGCCTGCATTTGAGCAGTAAGAGTGTCAATAACTAATGCTTCCACTCTAACTTTGAAGAAAAAGTGATTTCCACTTCTCGTTTGACTGCTCATAGTTTGAAAAGTTTACATGTTATGGAAAAACAGTTTAGTGTTGTGAAGAGAGAACAAGTTGTCCTTCGTTTTAAAGTTTGAATCACATTTCTATGTGCAAGTATAAGAGAGCTAGGTGATTCTGAAAAAAGATGAAATTTTGTGTTCACAAAGAAATTCCCATTCATTTCCAATGGAGAATTATGCCTGTTTTGTTTCGGGAATAACTTTGGGAAAAATAGGAATTTCAACACCAAAAGTCATAGCACCCCTCCCCTGATCGAGCCGCACGTTTTGATGTATATATTGTCGGGGTTTTCTCAAAGCTGCGGGACGAGTTACGCGCCGAATATTGGCAAAAGAGAATTGTAAAGTAAACACTAGAAAATTCCAGGGAAATTTTGAGTGCCACGGGGCTACTGCCGGGACGAGTACACAATTTATTTCCAGTGTTCAAAAGTCACCCTGATCATATAACACTAAGTAACTTTTACTGTGGCAGTATTAACTACATCTTACTGGTCAGTATCAAGTGTAACAGTAGATGTAAGCAGAGAGTAGCACAGAGAGCACAAGGCAGTAGCAACATGCACTAACTCTAAGCACTACACTACAGCACTTTACACTTCACACATAATGTTAGCACACTACACAGTGTGTACAAACACTTACACACAAAGACACACACACACACACACACACACACACACCATACCTGCCTGGCCTGCATTTGAGCAGTAAGAGTGTCAATAACTGACACTTCCACTCTAACTTTGAAGAAAAAGTGATTTCCACTCCTCGTTTGACTGCTCATAGATTGAAAAGTTTACATGTTATGGAAAAACAGTTTAGTGTTGTGAAGAGAGCACAAGTTTTCCTTTGTTTTAAAGTTTGAATCACATTTCTATTTGTAAGTATGAGAGAGCTAGGTGATTCTGAAAACAGATGAAATTTTGTGTTCAAAAAGAAATTCCCATTCATTTCCAATGGAGAATCATGCCTGTTTTGTTTTGGGAATAACATTGGGAAAAATAGGAATTTCAACACCAAAAGTCATAGCACCCCTCCCCCGATCGAGCCGCACGTTTTGATGTATATATTGTCGGGGTTTTCTCAAAGCTGCTGGACGAGATACACGCCGAAATATGGCAAAAGAGAATTGTAAAGTAATCACTAGAAAATTCCAGGGAAATTTTGAGTGCCACGGGGCTACTGCCGGGACGAGTACAGCAAAGAGTAGAACACAGAGCACAAGGCAGTAGGAATATGCACTAACTCTATGCACGACACTAGAGCACACACACACACACACACACACACACACACACACACCATACCTGCCTGGCCTGCATTTGAGCAGTAAGAGTGTCAATAACTGACACTTCCACTCTAACTTTGAAGAAAAAGTGATTTCCACTCCTCATTTGACTGCTCATAGTTTGAAAAGTTTACATGCTATGTAAAAACAGTTTAGTGTTGTGAAGAGAGCACAAGTCTTCCTTCGTTTTAAAGTTTGAATCACATTTCTATGTGCAAGTATGAGAGAGCTAGGTGATTCTGAAAAAAGATGAAATTTTGTGTTCAAAAAGAAATTCCCATTCATTTCCAATGGAGAATCATGCCTATTTTGTTTTGGGAATAACTTTGGGAAACTTTGGAATTTCAACACCAAAAGTCATAGCACCCCTCCCCCGATTGAGCCGCACGTTTTGATGTATATATTGTTGGGGTTTTCTCAAAGCTGCGGGACGAGTTACGCGCCGAAATATGGCAAAAGAGAATTGTAAAGTAAACACTAGAAAATTCCAGGGAAATTTTGAGTGCCACGGGGCTACTGCCGGTACGAGTA
This sequence comes from Scomber japonicus, assembly GCF_027409825.1. Lineage (NCBI taxonomy): Eukaryota > Metazoa > Chordata > Actinopteri > Scombriformes > Scombridae > Scomber > Scomber japonicus. The sequence continues at coordinate 3,823,811 of NC_070595.1, read as the reverse complement.
CACGATTTATTTTTTCCTTATGAATGTACTTTATTCTCAACTTAACATCCCTGAAAATATTAAGTAATGATTATGATCATATCTAAGCATAAATAATATTTATTTAAACTTATTAATTAAAGTCTACTTCATTTTTTCCACTGACAGGAACATCACTGTTATGAAATTATTAAGTACATCTTCAAATCATTTAGAGAGTAGATTTTATTAAACTTTTTCTTTTAAATTATGAAATTATATTATGTGCATTTTGTTCATCTTCTATTGATCAATGTTGAATCTTTTTATACACCACAAATCGTATAACTACAATACAAAACAATAAAACTATTAATTTAGTCCCTCCTCAGTAAACATGAATTAATCTCCATTCAAATGAATTAGCTCAGTTAACTGGCAAAACAGACGAGTACATGATTTATTTCCAGTGTTCAAAAGTCACCCTGATCATATAACACTAAGTAACTTTTACTGTGGCAGTATTAAGTACATCTTACTAGTCAGTATCAAGTGTAACAGTAGATGTAAGCAGAGAGTAGCACACAGAGCACAAGGCAGTAGCAACATGCACTAACTCTAAGCACTACAACACAGTGTGTACACACACACACACACACACACACACACACACACACACACACACACACACACACACACACCAGCCTGCATTTGAGCAGTAAGACTGTCAGTATAATTCATATGTATATATAGAGACAGAGTATCAATACTAGCTCGGCCACTACCTCAGTTAACTGGCAAAACAGACAGACAGGTAGAATTAGCCAATCACAAAAAGGTAGATCAGTTTAGCCAATCACAAAAAAGTAGGTCAGATTCTGCCCAGCGACAGGTTGCCAAGGTCAGCTAAGGCCCTGCGGTTGCTACGGCGATTTCAGGATCTGCCTTGAAAAATGTCTCAAAATTCTAAAGGATTTGGCTTCTGACAAGGTCCCGAACAATTGCAAACTGTGAGAAAACCGTAACTCCTGTCCAAAAACTGAAAACACCGTGAGAGACACAGAAGCCGGCAGATTCTGACAGTGTTTATTTTATTCAGATATTCCTTAAAATGAGCGAGTAAGCTCAGTGTGAACACAGAGTGAGATTCTTTTGAAATAAGAAGACGATTACATTAGGTTTAATGGGGAGCGAGACAGGTATTGCCGCCGGTCTCGGCCCCCCCGTTTAAATTTTGTGCAGACCCCGCCTGTCAAAGTCACATTTTATGAATCCCAACACCTATGTCTACATTTTGACAAAAAATTATTTGTCTCCTTTTTACGGTTTGGCCGTGAGCTCGAGTTAAAAATAAAAATGAAGGTTATGGTTTACTGCTTCTCACACTCTAGCTAACTGCCGCTTCCACTCTAACTTTGACGAAAAAGTGATTTCCACTCCTCGTTTGACTGCTCATAGTTTGAAAAGTTTACATGTTATGTCAAAACAGTTTGGTATTTTTCCAGAGAGGACAAGTTTTCCTCCGTTTTGAAGTTTTAATCACGTTTCTACGTGCACGTATGAGCGAGCTACGTGACTCTGAAAAAAGGTGAAAAAAGGTTAAATTTTTGGGGTTTTTCAAAAAATTCCCATTCATTTCCAATGCAGAAATCTCTCGGTTTTTTGGGAATAACATTGGGAAACTTTGGAATTTCAACACCAAAAGTCATAGCACCCCTCCCCCGATCGAGCCGCACGTTTTGATGTATATATTGTCGAGGTTTCCTCAAAGCTGCGGGAGGAGTTACGCGCCGAAATTTGGCAAAAGAGAATTGTAAAGTAAACACTAGAAAATTCCAGGGAAATTTTGAGTGCCACGGGGCTACTGCCGGGACGAGTACAGCAGAGAGTAGCACACAGAGCACAAGGCAGTAGGAACATGCACTAACTCTATGCACGACACTACAGCACACACACACACACACACACACACACACACACACACACACACACACACACACACACACACACCATACCTGCCTGGCCTGCATTTGAGCAGTAAGACTGTCAATAACTGACGCTTCCACTCTAACTTTGAAGAAAAAGTGATTTCCACTCCTCGTTTGACTGCTCATAGTTTGAAAAGTTTACATGTTATGTTAAAACAGTTTAGTGTTTTGGAGAGAGCACAAGTTTTCCTTCGTTTTAAAGTTTGAATCACATTTCTATGTGCAAGTATAAGAGAGCTAGGTCATTCTAAAAAAAGATGAAATTTTGTGTTCAAAAAGAAATTCCCATTCATTTCCAATGGAGAATCATGCCTATTTTGTTTTAGGAATAACTTTGGGAAAAATAGGAATTTCAACACCAAAAGTCATAGCACCTCTTTCCCGATTGAGCCGCACGTTTTGATGTATATATTGTCGGGGTTTTCTCAAAGCTGCGGGAGGAGTTACGCGCCGAAATATGGCAAAAGAGAATTGTAAGGTAAACACTAGAAAATTCCAGGGAAATTTTGAGTGCCACGGGGCTACTGCCGGGACGAGTACATGATTTATTTCCAGTGTTCAAAAGTCACCCTGATCATATAACACTAAGTAACTTTTACTGTGGCAGTATTAAGTACATCTTACTGGTCAGTATCAAGTGTAACAGTAGCACACAGAGCACAAGGCAGTAGCAACATGCACTAACTCTATGCACGACACTACAGCATTTGACGCTTTACACATACCCTGTATTAGCACATAATATAGTGTGTACAAACACTCACACACAAAGACACACAAAGACACACACACACACACACACACCATACCTGCCTGGCCTGCATTTGAGCAGTAAGACTGTCAATAACTGACGCTTCCACTCTAACTTTGAAAAAAAAGTGA
>NC_070595.1:3803483-3815983 GCF_027409825.1 Scomber japonicus | reverse complement strand
CCCTGATCATATAACACTAAGTAACTTTTACTGTGGCAGTATTAACTACATCTTACTAGTCAGTATCAAGTGTAACAGTAGATGTAAGCAGAGAGTAGCACACAGAGCACAAGGCAGTAGCAACATGCACTAACTCTAAGCACTACAACACAGTGTGTACACACACACACACACACCAGCCTGCATTTGAGCAGTAAGACTGTCAGTATAATTCATATGTATATTGAAGTTGATGTTTTATTGTTTTTATTATGTTTTATTGTTTTTATTACTAATATTATATGCAAACTTTGAGTGCCACTGGACTGCTGCCTGGATGAATACATGATTTACTTCCAGTGTTCAAAAGTCACCCTGATCATATTCTGGTTTTGATAATTGCACTAACACTAACTAAATAACTTTTACTTTTGCAGTATTCAGTTCATCTTAATAGTCAGTATCAAGTGTGACAGGAGATGTAAGCAGACAGACACACACAGAGCACAAGGCCGGAGCAACACACACACACACACACACACACACACACACACACACACACACACACACACACACACACACACACACCTCTGCATGCATTTGAGCATTATAGTAAGAGTGTCAATATATTGTTGTTATATAAGTTGTAAGTTGTTATATTATTTTCATATAGCCTTGAACTGTTGCATTGTTTAATTTGCTGAGTAGCCTATACGGGAAATGACTGTGATGATTAAAGGGAACTATGTTGCACTAATTAATAAGGGTTTTTATAAGTGATAAGAAGTGAATGCTTGCATTGTCTTAGCCAGAGTCACACCACTGTACCAAAAGAAAAACACAAGGTAACTTGAAGTAGAAAAGTACAGGGAGTGAAAAAGATGACCTTGAATGTGTTTTCAGCAAGTATGAGAAAGTAGGATGTTTGTCTCTTAACAGTTGCATTTCAGGTTGGGCTCTAAGGCGTCACCACAACGGATGGAGTCAGATATTACGAGGCGAATGAATGACACGTCTTGAGCCAATCAGAAGAGGACGCCGCCTTGCGTTACACCTATTGCTCTGTACGCTTTAAAACACTGGGTCAGGGAAGAGATAGTTAGTCAGACTTCGTGAACTGATGAACATTCTGTTGCTTGTCAGGGATACTATAAGTCAGACCCAGAGCTCTGTAATATTGCACATTCTACTGGTGTTAAAATAAAACTGATTGTTTTGAACTAAAATGCTTCTCCTTATATTTCATTAAAAGAATACGCGAGGACAAACCGACAAACTCCTCAACAAAATGGTGACCCCGACGCGATGAAAAAGGAGAATTAGAAGGTGTGAAGGTGTGTTCCAGAACAACGGACGAGCAGCGCGAGTGACAGCAAAACTTCGTTGGCCAACGAAAAAAAAAAACTAAGGTAAGCAGACACCTGTTATAACAAAGTTCTGCAATTGGCAACAACTAAATTTGTTTTGAAGTCACTTGTGAGTAGTATCTGGCTAGGACAGAGAGGACTCTGCTAGCGGAAGTGAATGAGCACAGGACGAAGCAGCCAGGCAAGTTTGGGGTTAAAAAGAAGTGGGAGAGAGAGTTACAGGAGAAAGAAGATAAGCGAGCAGTAGTTCATAGTATGACTCTTGCCTGTATGGCAGTGAATAATTATTTGAACAGAGAAAAAATAAACACTCCGACTCAGACTGTGACTAAAAGTGGCCCACCAGAAGACGCAGTAGCAAAACCACTGTACCCAGACTTGACCCCACTTACCACAGTTGTGACAATCTCGACCCCTTCTCCTCCGCCTAAATATACAGAAAAATCTCAGAGCGTCATACAGGCCCCATTAATGGAGGTTTTAGGAGGAGTGCTTGATATTGAGCAGACTGAAGCTGCAGGGAAACAGTTAGATGACATGAGGAAGTCAATGGACAAGCAGAGAGAACAGTTTCATAAGGAGAAAGAAGTTACAGCTAGAAGGATATTAGATCTAGAACGCTCATTGATTGACTTAAACAGGACTGAACCGCAGGCTCCTAGCAACCCCATGCCCCATAGTGATCCATTTGATAACCCACTCTTGCGCATGCAAACCTCCACTCCAAAAATTGTAAAACCAAAAACTAAAACTCTGACAGGGACAGAGAAGCAGGGGGAAGTGTGGCCTAGTACTGAACCATTTGCTGACAGGCAACAAAGATGCAAGGTGCAGTTTGCCACACAGGGTGCAGACAGCGGGAGAAAAGAAGAGGAAGGGTCAGATGAGGAAGACAGGCAGTCACAGTGGAGCAGAGAGGAGGACGAGAGGGAAGATCTGCACAGATATGGGGAGGAAGAACTAGAGGATGGAGATTGTGGAGGGGGAGAAGTAGCGTGTACCTTTAGGGGGGTGATGAGCTATACTGACCTTCACAGGGATAGATTCGAGAGTGAGCAGAAGCACAAGATAGCTGAGATGAAGGCTAGAGCAGAAGCTGCAGAGAGAGTTGAGTTCCCCATATCTAGTCGCACACGAACCCAGACACAGACAAAGTTAAAAACACATCACCCCAACCTGTTGCAAGCTACACCTAAAACTCCACCTGCAGCAGGGAATTTCCCTCTGCTAACTAAGGGGAACGGGAGCACAGTTTATCAGCCGTTCTCATTCACAGATATGAACTGCATTTTAGAGAAAATGCCTGCACCTGCTGAGGGAGGGAATAAGTGGATGAGCAAATTAGATCAATTGACACAGGGAAAAACTTTAGCCATGGGAGATTGGAGGGCTTTAATTGGCCGCCAGATCCCCGCCCATTCCAGACAACAAATTGAGATGAATGCTGGTACATACGGGTTGGGGGATGAAGCTAATTTTCTCCTGCACTCCACCTCAGTAGGTGGTGCAATGCGGGACATGTATCCAGTGCCAGAGGGAGCCTTACACTCCCTAACCTTTAGCAGAAAAGATAATGAGAGCATGCCAGAGTTTCTAATGAGATGCACTGAAATTTGGCTAAATGTGGCAGGGGCTCTCCCCAGCCACGACGCACTGCAAACATCTTTGTTCCGAAAAGCTATCTTAGACTGTATGCCTAAATCAGTACAAACACAGATGGCAGCAAATCCAGACTTACAAGGATGCACCACAGTACAGTGGGAAAAGCATCTAGTTCATCATGTGCGGCAAGAGGAAGCAAAGCAAAAAGCGTTGGCTGATGAACAATCTGCTAACACAGCCCAGTTAGTTAAAATGCAACTAACAAATGAGCGTAATAAGCTCAACGAGGGCAAAAAGGGCCCTAAACAGATGGTGCAGCAACCTGTAGAGACTCCACAATCAGGTCCGCAGCAGATAGTGGCCCCTCCTGCGCCGGTGTATCCGCCCACGCAGCCTCAGTGGTATCCTGCCCGTTCTCAGCGTAGATCAGGAATAGGGAGGGGAGGATATAGGCCAGGGGGACAGGGACAAGGGAGAGGACAGCAGCAGAGATCCAGGGCGTGCTGGTATTGTCACCAGGAAGGTCACTGGGCTAGAGATTGTCCCACCAATCCAACCCCAGGTTATTATGAACCCCATCATAACCATGGTCCGCCCCCACAAGCTGCACGTCAACATAACCCCCACCAAGCCCCTAATGCAGCTACCGCCCCCAGAGGCAGTCAGCACCCTGCCCTCAGCCCCCACAACGACCCCGATCTCTATCCAACTCCTGAGTGGATAGACCCACCTCATGGACAATGAAGATGCCCAGGAGCCTCTGAGATAGGGCTGGCAGATCCCTATCTTTCAGTCAAAATATTGGAGAGAAATTTGCCGTTTCTCGTGGACTCTGGGGCAAGGTACTCTACACTTAACTGTGGCGTGCCTAATTCCAAAATGACTACAGACACTGTTGAATTAACTGGCTTCTCGGGACAACCTAATCTGCTGCCTTTAACCGCTCCTCTACCTACACTGATAGCTGGACAATGTTTCACTCACAGATATGTATCTTCCCCTCAGTGTCCTGTCAATTTGATGGGAAGAGACTTACTGGTGCGCAGTGGAGCCTCTATTTTGTGCGGCCCTGATGGCCTAGTGGTTACATTTCCTAATGGAAAGTCTTTTAACTGTTCAGTTGGACAGATTCGATCGCATTCCCAGATGTTTTTGGCTCCAGATAACTCACCAGGGGCTGAGGGGCAATGGGCAGACATTTATTGGGGGTTGGTACAGCCTGAAGAGTCAAAAGGGGGTGGGGTGCATTCTCTGTACACCGAATGGAAAACCTGGCTGCACATGTTACATCCGTACGCTCCCCCACCTGATCCTCTCCATGTAACTCTGTTCTATGATCGCGATGAGAATTGGGTGTATCATGAGGCCTTTATGGATGTGGAGGGTAAGGGGTCGGAGGTGACATCCACCTGTTTGTTTGCGGGTCCTGAGGGAGTGGCTGCTGCAGTAACCTTACCCTATGAATTAATAAAAATTTATGAAATGGCTGCTGAAGCAGCCCCGCACATCACTCTGGCTGTACATGCTGACCATCAAGCCAAAGAATTAGGTCCCATGACAAAAAGACTGTTAAAAGTCTCTGATTGGGTTACAACACAGATCCCACAGCTTTCATACTCTGAGTCTGAAAAAGCTTACAAAATCACCAAAACAGCAGTAGATTCTGTTCTACTGGAGCAAAGGCAGATCGAACGATTTCATGGCAGAGAGAAAACTGATCATCCTGACTCCTCTAGTATGCTAGAGGCTCTGCCACCTTCTCTGTGGTCATCAGGACCGACAGATGTTGGATTTTGCTCCACTATTGATCCTATCACTTTTGATGTTAAGCCAGATGCAGGACCTATTTGGCTAAACCAGTATCCCCATAAACAGGTAGCTGAAGAGGGTATTGCAGACACCATTGAGGGTTTGTTAGCTGCTGGTGTGCTAATTGACAGCAGTAGTAATTGGAATACACCTATTCTACCTGTGGAGAAGCAAAACACTGGCAAATTTCGTATGGCTCACGATTTACGCAGCATTAATACCATCATCACCACAGCTACATTGCCAGTACCCAATCCATACATTGCTCTGTCCAGAGTTACTCCCTCTCATCAGTGGTTCACGTGTATTGATTTAGCGAACGCGTTTTTCTGCCTTCCCCTTGCCCCAGCCTTAAGACACATTTTCTCATTCACATATCAGGGTCGACAGTTCACATACAGCAGACTCCCACAGGGTTTCATTTTGTCACCAGGGATCTTCAACCATGTGTTGAAGGATCTCCTTGCAGGAGTTGAGCTACCACAGGGCTCTGTGTTAGTACAGTATGTTGATGATCTATTGATAGCTTCCCCCTCACCATCAGTGTGTCTAGCAGCCACAGACGTGGTGTTGCGCAGATTGTTTGAAGTAGGGTTCAAAGTCTCAAAGAAAAAGCTTCAGTGCTGCAGACAGTTGGTTTCCTTCTTGGGTTGTGTTATCTCAGGGAAAGGTACAGGGGTGTCCCCAGCACACAAAGACTCAATCCTACACCACACAAAACCACAAAAGGTCAAAGACATGCTTTCTTTTCTAGGCCTGACAGGATATAGCAGACATTTTGTACCTGCCTATGTTGAACTCACTGCACCACTACGCGCTATGGTTAATTCCAAAGGCATGCGTAACCTCACAGCCACATTAGAATGGGATGAAGTTGCTGAGCGGAGTTTTATAACTCTCAAACAGCTCATGTCAAATGCCATTGCACTGGCTGTGCCAGACTACACACTCCCGTTCTATTTGGATGTTTCTGAAAAACCACGTTCTGTTAACGGAGTGCTTTTTCAGAAAAAGGGGGGTGATAGGAAGATACTGACATATGCAAGCGTCACGCTAGATGCAACAGAGAACAGACAACCACCATGCACAAGACATGCAGCAGGAGTGGCAAAAATTTTGAACAAAACAGCACACATTGTTATGGGACATCCAATAACAGTACTCACCACACATAGTGTAGTGGCATATGTGAACTCACAAGCATTCACTATGACCTCACTAAGACAAACAAGGCTTGAAAAAACCCTAACTGCACCACACATAACATTCACACATGAGGGTATTAACATGGCAGACAATATGGGAGAAGGGGAACCCCATGTATGTGAAGAAAGGGTGCAGAAAGATGTCAGGATAAGATCAGACTTACAGGGAGAGCCAATAAATAGAGCTGAGGAGACATTGTTTACTGACGGCTGTTGTTTCAGACATCCAACAGAAGGTCTGAAAGCAGCATGGGCGGTAGTAAGAACAACACCAGCAGGGTTTGAGACAATACTTTCAGGGAAAGTGAAAGGCAAAGAGTCAGCACAACTAGCAGAGCTACAAGCAATGATAGCAGCATTAGAATGGTCTGAGGGAAAGAGCGTTAACATCTACACAGACTCAGCATATGTTGTAGGAGCAATACATGTGGAACTGAGCCAGTGGATGAGAGCAGGATTTCTCACAGCCTCTAAAACCCCTATCAAACATGAAAAAGACATCAAACGACTGACAGAAGTCTTAATGAAACCCAGACTGATTGCAGTAATTAAATGCAAGGGACATGACAAAACTGACTCACTGACTGCAAAGGGAAATGACGCAGCTGACCAGGCAGCAAAACAGGAAGCAGGATATGGTGTGCAGTACACTATGATACAGTCAGAAAAGACTATACATGATTTGGTACTTTCCCCTTGTCAGGAAGATGTAGTAGGATTAGAACAAGAAAAAGCTTCTCCTCAAGAGAAGAGTGTGTGGATAAATAAAGGAGCCAGAAAGAGTGAGGGAATTTGGAGAGCACCGGATGGGAGGCCAGTACTTCCCCCAGGACTCACCTCAGCTGTGCTCCAGGAAGCACATGGGTTAACTCATTGTGGCAGTACTCAAATGAAACATCACCTGACTCATTGGTGGCATCCTTATCTACCTGCAGCAATTGAAAATCACATCAGAGAGTGCAGCACATGTAAGGCCTATAATGTAAAACCAACTATCAAACCACACCAAGGCAAATTTCCATTACCTCCCCTGCCAGGACAGGAAATCATTATTGATTACACAGACATGTTGATCAATGCTAGAGGGTACAGGTACCTCTTGGTGGCAGTGGATGCATACACTGGCTGGCCTGAGGCTGTACCTACAAAGAAAGAGGATGCACTCACAGTAGTCAAATTCTTACTGAATCAGTACATCCCCACACATGGATTTCCCAAAAAGATAAGATCAGATAACGGCACACATTTCAAGAACAAACACCTACAGGCCGTAGAAGCTCAGCTAGGCCTAAAGCATGCTTTTGGGACTGTATATCATCCCCAGTCTCAGGGCAAAGTTGAAAGGATGAATCAGACCATAAAAGGAAAAATTGGGAAAATCTGTGCAGACAGTAAGCTTAATTGGGTGGATGCTCTACCTATAGCTTTGATGTCAATCAGGAGCTCAGTAAACTCTATTACAGGATTTACACCATATGAACTTATGTGTGGACAACAATTTCCAGGACCTGGAGCTGGTGGTGTAATCTGTCAAACCATTCCATTTCTAGAGTATAAACCGTACTATGACCAGCTCACTGCACTTGTCTCAGTCTTCTCCAAACAGGTTGCTGAGATAAAAGGGGGAGAGGAAAAAGCGCCTCCACCGAGAGACACCAAGTGGGTTCTGCTAAAAGTCTTTAAGCGTAAGTGGTCGGAGCCAAGGTGGACCGGACCATATCAGGTGACAGAGAGGACATCCCACGCTGTTCGGCTGAAGGGCAAGGGAGAGACCTGGTTTCACTGGTCGATGTGCACGGCAACTGATCCACCAACCAGGACCATGGAAGAGATAAGAAAAGACCTAAAAGAGCTGTCTTAGATTGCTAAGAAGTCAAGAGACATTGTTATCATTTTTTATTATTACTTAGCTATTGCCAAAATAGAAAGTGTGAGTCATTAAATGAGAAGGCATAACACATCTTACGTTGAGAGAGGTTCTGCTCAGCTACAAGGATAAGAATAGGACTCCACTAGAAAGAGCTATTTAGCATACTTTTTATTTTTTCCCTTTTAGACCTATGTCAGTCCAATATACTCCTTATCCTCCAAACAACATTCCCATCTGTCAAACTAGAGGAGGACAGGCTTTGATACAGTGGTCTGAACAACAGCATAGAGAGTACATAAAGAGAAATAGACAAGGTCGTGTTCTTTTTGTCTTAATCATATTTTTCATTATTGTGCTTATCATCACTTTAGCATTATATTGGACACACAGATATAGCAAGTAATCATGTGCATCCCCCAAACTAAGTGGGGATGGATTGGTGTGTTTGTTTTGGCTGCTCTGATCATTGCAGCACCTCCACTGTGGTGGGAGTTTCGGCACAGGATGGAAAGAGATCCAGCTGCTCCACCTGAACCACTCACCAACCCAGGCATTCGAGGATCAGGTCCAGCATCCCACACACACGCACATGTAGCTTGCAAGGGAGACACACACTCCACCTCACACCTGAACCGTTCCAGACGCGCTACTCCTGTACAACCAGCTAAAACTAATGATGGGTGCCTAAGAAAGTATGGAGGGATAGAATTGAACTATACAATGGGATCGCGAGTGACATTTCAATTTGATCTATGTAATGTGATTAAATGTGGGAGGTATAAAGCGGGATGGAGAGGGTATAATTTATACCTCTGTGGGGATAGTAAGGTACATGAAGATTGTGTAAAGAGAGACAGCGGGGCTTCCTATTGGTGGGGCGAAAGGGAATGGTGCTCTTGGTGTATGGTGTGGAAATATACTGGATCACGTTGGAGGCCAACATTGTCTTGTGCTAAAGATAAGGGGAAGATCAGCAAGATTGATTTTATTAGAGGTCAACTCCAAGCTGACTCTACGTCCACAAACCCACTGCTTATGACTTATGGGACGACCCCTTCATGACCAAAAATTACAAAACACCTAAAAAGTTTTATATAATTTTAGGAGTGGATCAATCCGGACCTGACTCCATGGGATTGGTTAAAGTGAACCTCCTCGAGCCTCCACCCAAAAATAAGACCACCACAACGTCCACCAGTGCACCCGAAATTCTCCCCAGCCAAAGCAAAGGAGTGGTAACTATTGATTACAGCAAATTAAGTACTAGAGATATTGTTACGTTAGCAACCGGCTACACTGATAAAAATATGTGGCTGGACTGGATGACTGTTACTGCATCATCAATGAATATGACTAACTGTGTGGCATGCTCATCAGCCAGACCAACCTTATTCACCACTCCAGCTCCACTCTATCCCCAGGAAGACCCAGCAGGTTTCCACTGCATGATGTCTCTCACCATGCAGAAGAACCCACCCGACTGTAGTACTCTGAATGCCATATTCCCAGCGGTAAAGAACTCCACCATCCCACCAGTCTTTACTCCTAGAGAAGGTAATTATACATGTTTTTCCCGTGCAGCAGGTGTATCAATTGGAGACATAGATCCACTCTGGTGTGAGAACACCATCAACATCACCCGTTGGCCTAATGCGACCAAAATGGTCTGGGCCAGGGCTGATCTGTTCTGGTATTGTGGTAGAAATACCCTAAGACTACAATTGCCCACTAATTGGACTGGCACCTGTGCACTAGTGAGATTAGCCATGCCACTCACCCTATTAGGAACCCAATCTAATACAACTACTAACCACAGAGTTAAACGTGCTGCTAATACAGACGCCTTTGATTTTACATCTGAGACCTACATTGACGCAATCGGGGTCCCTAGGGGTGTGCCAGATAAGTATAAATTAGCCAATAATATAGCTTCCGGATTTGAGAGTCTTCCCCTAATTTCTGCTATTTTCCCTGTCACTCCCATAAAGAACGTTGATCGTATCAATTACATCCACTACAATGTGCAGCGTTTGTCCAATGCCACTAGAGATGCTGTAGCAGGGTTATCAGAGCAGTTAGCTGCCACATCCCTGATGACATTGCAGAACAGGATGGCTCTTGACATGTTGTTAGCAGAGAAAGGTGGTGTATGTCACATGTTTGGAGAACAATGTTGTACTTTCATTACTAACAATACAGCCCCTGATGGCTCCGTGACCAGAGCTTTGTCCCACCTGAGAGCCCTCTCTACAGAGATGGCAGAGAACTCAGGAGTGTCCAACCCCATAGCTGATATTCTGGACAAATGGTTCGGTAAATGGAAAGGTGTTTTGGTGTCTGTGTTTGTGTCCCTTGCTGGTATGATGTGTGTGATGGTGCTGATTGGATGCTGTTGTATTCCATGCATAAGATCTCTTTGTAACCGCATTATAATTGCAGCCATTGAAAAGAAGGACTATCCCAACCCCCCTTCTTATCAGATGCCTCTGCTTGCAGCCACTGATGATTCTGCACTGGCCTGTGCAGAGTGGGAAGATGAAGCAGTGTGAAAACAGCTATATTGGTTGATCTCAGTAAAATGAGATCAAAAGGGGGACTTGAAGTTGATGTTTTATTGTTTTTATTATGTTTTATTGTTTTTATTACTAATATTATATGCAAACCTTGAGTGCCACTGGACTGCTGCCTGGATGAATACATGATTTATTCCAGTGTTCAAAAGTCACCCTGATCATATTCTGGTTTTGATAATTGCACTAACACTAACTAAATAACCTTTACTTTTGCAGTATTAAGTTCATCTTAATAGTCAGTATCAAGTGTGACAGGAGATGTAAGCAGACAGACACACACAGAGCACAAGGCCGGAGCAACATGCACTACACTACAGCCCTTTACACACATACACTGTGCTAACACACACACACACACACACACACCTCTGCATGCATTTGAGCATTATAGTAAGAGTGTCAATATATTGTTGTTATATAAGTTGTAAGTTGTTATATTATTTTCATATAGCCTTGAACTGTTGCATTGTTTAATTTGCTGAGTAGCCTATACGGGAAATGACTGTGATGATTAAAGGGAACTATGTTGCACTAATTAATAAGGGTTTTTATAAGTGATAAGAAGTGAATGCTTGCATTGTCTTAGCCAGAATCACACCACTGTACCAAAAGAAAAACACAAGGTAACTTGAAGTAGAAAAGTACAGGGAGTGAAAAGATGACCTTGAATGTGTTTTCAGCAAGTATGAGAAAGTAGGATGTTTGTCTCTTAACAGTTGCATTTCAGGTTGGGCTCTAAGGCGTCACCACAACGGATGGAGTCAGATATTACGAGGCGAATGAATGACACGTCTTGAGCCAATCAGAAGAGGACGCCGCCTTGCGTTACACCTATTGCTCTGTACGCTTTAAAACACTGGGTCAGGGAAGAGATAGTTAGTCAGACTTCGTGAACTGATGAACATTCTGTTGCTTGTCAGGGATACTATAAGTCAGACCCAGAGCTCTGTAATATTGCACATTCTACTGGTGTTAAAATAAAACTGATTGTTTTGAACTAAAATGCTTCTCCTTATATTTCATTAAAAGAATACGCGAGGACAAACCGACAAACTCCTCAACAATATATAGAGAGAGAGTATCAATACTAGCTCGGCTGCTACCCCAGTTAACTGGCAAAACAGACAGACAGGTAGAATTAGCCAATCACAAAAAGGTAGATCAGTTTAGCCAATCACAAAAAAGTAGGTCAGATTCTGCCCAGCAACAGGTTGCCAAGGTCAGCTAAGGCCCTGCGGTTGTTACCGCGATTTCAGGATCTGCCTTGAAAAATGTCTCAAAATTCTAAAGGATTTGGCTTCTGACAAGGTCCCGAACAATTGCAAACTGTGAGAAAACCGTAACTCCTGTCCAAAAACCAAAAACACCGTGAGAGACACAGAAGCCGGCAGATTCTGACAGTGTTTATTTTATTCAGATATTCCTTAAAATGAGCGAGTAAGCTCAGTGCGAACACAGAGTGAGATTCTTTTGAAATAAGAAGACGATTACATTAGGTTTAATGGGGAGCGAGACAGGTATTGCCGCCGGTCTCGGCCCCCCCCGTTTAAATTTTGTGCAGATCCCGCCTGTCAAAGTCACATTTTATGAATCCCAACACCTATGTCTACATTTTGACAAAAAATTATTTGTCTCCTTTTTACGGTTTGGCCGTGAGCTCGAGTTAAAAATAAAAATTAAGGTTATGGTTTACTGCTTCTCACACTCTAGCTAACTGCTGCTTCCACTCTAACTTTGACGAAAAAGTGATTTCCACTCCTCGTTTGACTGCTCATAGTTTGAAAAGTTTACATGTTATGTTAAAATAGTTTGTATTTTTCCAGAGAGGACAAATTTTCCTCCGTTTTGAAGTTTTAATCACGTTTCTACGTGCACGTATGAGCGAGCTAGGTGACTCTGAAAAAAGGTGAAATTTTGTGTTTTTAAAAAAAAATTCCCATTCATTTTCAATGGAGAATTATTCCCGTTGTTTTGGGAATAACTTTGGGAAACTTTGGAATTTCAACACCAAAAGTCATAGCACCCATCCCCCGATCGAGCCGCACGTTTTGATGTATATATTGTCGGGGTTTTCTCAAAGCTGCGGGAGGAGTTA
>NC_070595.1:3748483-3753483 GCF_027409825.1 Scomber japonicus | reverse complement strand
TGATTCAGTGATTAGTTGCATGAACTTGCTGAGAACAGACGAATAAAGCAATAAAAAGATAGTTGTAATACATTCTCGTAGCAGAACCCATAGAAATGTTGATTTCTGAACACAATTAGTTCAATGTGATGAATTCTGATATATCTGAGTGTTTTTACTGTATCTCCAAAGAGAATAAGTGATTCAGTGATTAGTTGCATGAACTTGCTGAGAATATACCAATTGAACCATAAAAAGTTAGTTGTAATCCATTTTCTTAGCAGCATCCAAAGAATGGTTGATTTCTAAACACAATTAGCTCAATGTGGTGAATTCTGAACTGTCTGCATGTTTTAGTGTATATCCAAAGAGAATAAATGATTCAGTGATTAGTTGCATGAACTTGCTGAGAACAGACGAATAAAGCCATAAAAAGTTAGTTGTAATCGATTCTCTTAGCAGAACCCATAGAATGGTTGATTTCTGAACACAGTTAGTTCAATGTGATGAATTCTGAACTGTCTGCATGTTTTAGTGTATATCCAACGAGAATGAGTGAATCAGTGATTGGTTGCATGAACTTGCTGAGAACAGACGAATAAAGCAATAAAAAGATAGTTGTAATACATTCTCGTAGCAGAACCCATAGAAAGGTTGATTTCTGAACACAATTAGTTCAATGTGATGAATTCTGATATATTTGAGTGTTTTAGTGTATCTCCAAAATGAATAAGTGATTCAGTGATTAGTTGCATGAACTTGCTGAGAACAGACGAATAAAGCAATAAAAAGATAGTTGTAATACATTCTCTTAACAGAACCCATAGAAAGGTTGATTTCTGAACACAATTAGTTCAATGTGATGAATTCTGATATATTTGAGTGTTTTAGTGTATCTCCAAAATGAATAAGTGATTCAGTGATTAGTTGCATGAACTTGCTGAGAACAGACGAATAAAGCAATAAAAAGATAGTTGTAATACATTCTCGTAGCAGAACCCATAGAAAGGTTGATTTCTGAACACAATTAGTTCAATGTGATGAATTCTGATATATTTGAGTGTTTTAGTGTATCTCCAAAATGAATAAGTGATTCAGTGATTAGTTGCATGAACTTGCTGAGAACAGACGAATAAAGCAATAAAAAGATAGTTGTAATACATTCTCGTAGCAGAACCCATAGAAAGGTTGATTTCTGAACACAATTCAATGTGATGAATTCTGATATATCTGAGTGTTTTTACTGTATCTCCAAAGAGAATAAGTGATTCAGTGATTAGTTGCATGAACTTGCTGAGAACAGACGAATAAAGCCATAAAAAGTTAGTTGTAATCCCATTCTCTTAGCAGAACCCATATAAAGGTTGATTTCTGAACACAATTAGTTCAATGTGATGAATTCTGAAATATCTGAGTGTTTTAGTGTATGTCCAAAGAGAATATAGTGATTGAGCGATAAATTGCATAAACGTGCTGAGAATAGACGAATAAAGCCATAAAAAGTTAGTTGTATTCCATTCTCTTAGCAGAACCCATAGAAAGGTTGATTTCTAAACACAATTTAGTTCAATGTGATGAATTCTGATATATCTGAGTGTTTTAGTGTATCTCCAAAGAGAATAAATGATTCAGTGATTAGTTGCATGAATTTGCTGAGAACAGACGAATAAAGCCATAAAAAGTTAGTTGTATTCCATTCTCTTAGCAGACCTATAGAAATGTTGATTTCTAGACACAATTAGCTCAATGTGGTGAATTCTGAACTGTCTGCATGTTTTAGTGTATATCCAAAGAGAATAAATGATTCAGTGATTAGTTGCATGAACTTGCTGAGAACAGACGAATAAAGCCATAAAAAGTTAGTTGTAATCGATTCTCTTAGCAGAACCCATAGAATGGTTGATTTCTGAACACAGTTAGTTCAATGTGATGAATTCTGAACTGTCTGCATGTTTTAGTGTATATCCAACGAGAATGAGTGAATCAGTGATTGGTTGCATGAACTTGCTGAGAACAGACGAATAAAGCAATAAAAAGATAGTTGTAATACATTCTCGTAGCAGAACCCATAGAAAGGTTGATTTCTGAACACAATTAGTTCAATGTGATGAATTCTGATATATTTGAGTGTTTTAGTGTATCTCCAAAATGAATAAGTGATTCAGTGATTAGTTGCATGAACTTGCTGAGAACAGACGAATAAAGCAATAAAAAGATAGTTGTAATACATTCTCTTAACAGAACCCATAGAAAGGTTGATTTCTGAACACAATTAGTTCAATGTGATGAATTCTGATATATTTGAGTGTTTTAGTGTATCTCCAAAATGAATAAGTGATTCAGTGATTAGTTGCATGAACTTGCTGAGAACAGACGAATAAAGCAATAAAAAGATAGTTGTAATACATTCTCGTAGCAGAACCCATAGAAAGGTTGATTTCTGAACACAATTAGTTCAATGTGATGAATTCTGATATATTTGAGTGTTTTAGTGTATCTCCAAAATGAATAAGTGATTCAGTGATTAGTTGCATGAACTTGCTGAGAACAGACGAATAAAGCAATAAAAAGATAGTTGTAATACATTCTCGTAGCAGAACCCATAGAAAGGTTGATTTCTGAACACAATTCAATGTGATGAATTCTGATATATCTGAGTGTTTTTACTGTATCTCCAAAGAGAATAAGTGATTCAGTGATTAGTTGCATGAACTTGCTGAGAACAGACGAATAAAGCCATAAAAAGTTAGTTGTAATCCCATTCTCTTAGCAGAACCCATATAAAGGTTGATTTCTGAACACAATTAGTTCAATGTGATGAATTCTGAAATATCTGAGTGTTTTAGTGTATGTCCAAAGAGAATATAGTGATTGAGCGATAAATTGCATAAACGTGCTGAGAATAGACGAATAAAGCCATAAAAAGTTAGTTGTATTCCATTCTCTTAGCAGAACCCATAGAAAGGTTGATTTCTAAACACAATTTAGTTCAATGTGATGAATTCTGATATATCTGAGTGTTTTAGTGTATCTCCAAAGAGAATAAATGATTCAGTGATTAGTTGCATGAATTTGCTGAGAACAGACGAATAAAGCCATAAAAAGTTAGTTGTATTCCATTCTCTTAGCAGACCTATAGAAATGTTGATTTCTAGACACAATTAGTTCAATGTGATGAATTCTGAAATATCTGAGTGTTTTAGTGTATGTCCAAAGAAAATATAGTGATTGAGTGATAAATTGCATGAACTTGCAGAGAAAAGACGAATAAAGCCATAAACAGTTAGTTGTAATCCATTCTCTTAGCAGAACCCATAGAAAGGTTGATTTCTAGACACAATTAGTTCAATGTGATGAATTCTGAAATATCTGAGTTTTCTAGTGTATGTCCAAAGAGAATATAGTGATTGAGCGATAAATTGCATGAACTTGCTGAGAATAGACGAATAAAGCCATAAAAAGTTAGTTGTAATCCATTCTCTTAGCAGAACCCATAGAAAGGTTGATTTCTAGACACAATTAGTTCAATGTGATGAATTCTGAAATATCTGAGTTTTCTAGTGTATGTCCAAAGAGAATATAGTGATTGAGCGATAAATTGCATGAACTTGCTGAGAATAGACGAATAAAGCCATAAAAAGTTAGTTGTAATCCATTCTCTTAGCAGAACCAATATAAAGGTTGATTTGTAAACACAATTAGTTCAATGTGATGAATTCTGAAATATCTGAGTGTTTTAGTGTATGTCCAAAGATAATGTAAGTGGTTCAGTGATTAGTTGCATGAACTTGCGGAGAAACGACTATTTAAGCCATAAAAAGTTAGTTCATTCATTCATCACATTGAACTAATTGTGTTTAGTTGTGTATATTGTTTGTGTGTGTGTATTGCAGTGTGTCGTTGTGTTTAGAAATCAACCTTTCTATAGGTTCTGCTAAAATATTGTATTACAACTAACTTTTTATGGCTTTATTCGTCTGTTCTCAGCAAGTTCATGCAACTAATCACTGAATCACTTATTCTCTTTGGAGATACACTAAAACACTGAAATATATCAGAATTCATCACATTGAACTAATTGTGTTCAGAAATCAACCTTTCTATGGGTTCTGCTACGAAATTGGATTACAACTAACTTTTTATGGCTTTATTCGTCTTTTCACAGCAAGTTCATGCAACTAATCACTAAATCACGATATTCTCTTTGGACATACAATAAAACATGTAGACAGTTCAGAATTCATTACATTGAACTAATTGTGTTTATAAATCAACCTTTATATTGGTTCTGCTAAGAGAATGGATTACAACTAACTGTTTATGGCTTTATTCGTCTTTTCTCAGCAAGTTCATGCAATTTATCACTCAATCACTATATTCTCTTTGGACATACACTAGAAAACTCAGATATTTCAGAATTCATCACATTGAACTAATTGTGTCTAGAAATCAACCTTTCTATGGGTTCTGCTAAGAGAATGTATTACAACTATCTTTTTATTGCTTTATTCGTCTGTTCTCAGCAAGTTCATGCAACTAATCACTCAATCACTTATTCATTTTGGAGATACACTAAAACACTCAGATATTTCAGAATTCATCACATTGAACTAATTGTGTTCAGAAATCAACCTTTCTATGGGTTCTGCTACGACAATGTATTACAACTATCTTTTTATTACTTTATTCGTCTGTTCTCAGCAGGTTCATGCAACCAATCACTGAATCACTCATTCTCGTTGGATATACAGTAATACATGCAGACAGTTCAGAATTCATCACATTGAACAAATTGTGTTCAGAAATCAACCTTTATATGGGTTCTGCTAAGAGAATGGATTACAACTAACTTTTTATGGCTTTATTCGTCTGTTCTCAGCAAGTTCATGCAACTAATCACTGAATCACTTATTCATTTTGGAGATACACTAAAACACTCAAATATATCAGATTTCATCACATTGAACTAATTGTGTTCAGAAATCAACCTTTCTATGGGTTCTGCTAAGAGAATGGATTAC
>NC_070595.1:3670983-3708483 GCF_027409825.1 Scomber japonicus | reverse complement strand
ATAAGTATGGAGAAGATTAATAGTTGCCTCGGGGCTTCGCCCGAGGCATTCCTCTCCAGCTTCTGGAGTGGAATGCCTCGGGGCTAGAACCCCGTGGCACTAACTAGAAAATTCCAGGGAAATTTTGAGTGGCACGGGGCTACTGCCGGGATGAGTACAGCAGAGAGTAGCACACAGAGCACAAGGCAGTAGGAACATGCACTAACTCTGTGCCCGACACTACAGCATTTGACGCTTCACACATACCCTGTATTAGCACACAACATAGTGTGTACAAACATTCACACACAAAGACACACACAAAGACACACACATACCTGCCTGGCCTGCATTTGAGCAGTAAGACTGTCAATAACTAATGCTTCCACTCTAACTTTGAAAAAAAAGTGATTTCCACTCCTCGTTTGAATGCTCATAGTTTGAAAAGTTTACATGTTATGTAAAAACAGTTTAGTGTTTTGGAGAGAGCACAAGTTTTCCTCCGTTTTAAAGTTTGAATCACATTTCTATGTGCAAGTATAAGAGAGCTAGGTGACTCTGAAAAAAGATGAAATTTTGTGTTCAAAAAGAAATTCCCATTCATTTCCAATGGAGAATCATGCCTATTTTGTTTTGGGAATAACTTTGGGAAAAATAGGAATTTCAACACCAAAAGTCATAGCACCCATCCCCCGATCGAGCCGCACGTTTTGATGTATATATTGTCGGGGTTTTCTCAAAGCTGCGGGAGGAGTTACGCGCCGAAATATGGCAAAAGAGAATTGTAAAGTAAACACTAGAAAATTTAGCAATTTCATAAGAAATTGCGTGTGGGAGCTGCAAACTGTAGGTCGTCTAGGAGGAAATGTGTATAATATATCAAATTAAATATTATATGAAGTAAAGTGTTCCTATGCCTGAAATTGTAATTTTAATCCTTGTGAATATACAATATAATTCTCTAGTTAACAAGTGAAAAAGTAAAAGTGAAGTAAGGATGGGTAATGGCGTAAATTTTTCATCATGGTATATAACATTTCACATCATGTTAATAATATATATCCCATACAGTAATGGTAATAATCCATGCTGCTGACAGAAGAAGAAATGTGTGAGATCCTTAAACTGATCAGTTGGTCAAGCGGCAGCTAATCTACCAGTGAAAAAACATACTAATGACACATATTGATATACTCATGGAAAACTGGAAAGATGGCATTGCACAGTAGTCTAAATATTTCTGCTAAAAATTAAAAGTAATTTTTATTTGAGTTCATGAAGGTTTCAGAATTCTTTCAATGTGACTCAATGATTTGATATAATAATAATATATATGGAAAATTATCAAATGTCAAAATGCATCAATTATTCAAATTAGCTTAGAAAGATTTAATGTATTGATTTTATATTTTATTTGTTTTAGTTGTTCTATGTGTTCTTTTTTGTTTTACTTATCAATAAGACATTCTTACATATAATCATTTATAAAATAATTTAACAATCAACACACGTATTTCATTTTATAGAGCAATGATAATTTTGTCAACGTTTAAGAGAACGTTATTTTCAGATGAACATGCGCGCAGCGCACTGACGCACTCACAACAGCCGCAGAACTTCCCTGCACGTTTCCGGTTACCTGTGAAGACCTGCCTATGTCTGTGGTGAGTTGAAATTTCTCTCTTCTAAATAAACATTATTGGTGGCACTTTTGTCGAAAATAAAATGTATAAGTTACAATTACGGTTTATCAAGTAGATACAGGGGTGAAAAAAGCAAATTAAGTATTTGTATTTTTTACATACAGCAAACATTACAGTGACACGTGCAACGCGATGGAAACGTTAGCTTGTTGCTAGTAACTTCATCGGTTACATCCCGCGTCTCATTGCATGCAGATTTCACTCGTCTTTTCCTTGCATCCCTCTCACCGCGGATCAGTGTAGAGAAGGAGGGAAATCATACGAGGAGAGAACAATTGAGGAAATGTGTTTTTAGACATATGAGGTATGAAGCGTGAGGCGACGTTCGTGTCTGGTCACGGCGGTGTTTCGGTTCAACGAGTGACCGAGGTAACTGGTTTATGAGCAAAATGACTCGTTGTTGCTCATGGTGACAGCAGCTTTACAGTCGTCACTCTTACTTCGACCGACTTTAATTTCAATTCATGCTCATCAGTGTGTATTATTTAACAACGTTTACATATATTTTGATAAGCTAGCTTGTAACTCTAGTTACAATTGGTTACAAGTTGGCAGAGCAGTTAATAGCCGACCTTGGGGTTTTATCATAGACTGGGATGTTATACAGTTATCCTCAATCAGAAAGTCATTGAATTAACTCGCAAAGTAAGCGTCACATTTCTCCAAGTGCTGGCTAGTCTGCTAATCTATATTTTCCTCAATATAAAAAGTAAATAAGAGGGGTAAATGGTGTTTATGCTTTCATATCATTTATTAATTATTTGGGTCTGGATTAATTGATATTCTAGTTGTGAAATCATAATTGCATTATCCAGAAAATGACCAGGGTGTGTTTTCAACACAGGTAAATATTTAAAGGAAACTTGAAATTACTTAAATCATATCAAACCTCAGGAATTTTCAGCCTTATGCAACAGAATGAACAGGAGAAAGATATGTAAAATATAAATGTGTTTTAAACTGTTTCTTTCTGACAGACTCTCCGTTACATAATAAAAGTTAATGAGGGAAATAACAGATCATGAAAAGAAAAACATTTCTAACATATAAACAAAATTGCTTGTTCTTTTGTTAATCAGGACAGTTAACACACATTTTTAACTCGATGGTGAGTCAGAAAACAAATAAAATATATAAATTTGACTTTAATGTGTATCTGGTTCCAGTTCAGTATGAAACTGCAGTTATGTTGTGATGTATCAGATCAGTATGATCAGCTGCAGTGTCCAATCAATAACTGATATCCAATATGGAGGTGTCATCTGGTGAAAGAGTTCTGTCTAGGCTGTTTTCATGTAAACACAAAATGAAATGTTGGTATGTCCAAGAGTCAAGTGAAGCATTAAGAAAGGAACTGGATATGTGCGATGGCATCTGTTCTACAGAGAAACTTGGTCAGAGTTTTCATTAAGGATATCAAACTGCAAATACTACAATACATTTTAATTTGGATTTGATATCAGTCAACTTGTTCTTTTTACTTTTTTTATAAGAATTTTCTTTTTAAAGTATGTTTAGTTTTATTGATAAGATCATGACTGTATCGTTGTAATTTACATAAATGGATGACAACAGTTTATTATTTCCATAGGTGTACTGATCGAAATCAACTTCTGTTTTGGTAAGTACTTAAAGTTGTGGAAATAGTAGTTAAAGTGAAAACATTAGTGACAAGTGTTTTGATTTGATCATTAAAAATGAGTTAGTAGTGAGGACCTTGTTCTGATGCACCTAGAAATCATTCAGAGAAAATAGCAGGATTGTTGCATGTTTCATGTTTTTCCTAAAGCAATACTCATGTGTCTGTATACTTAATGAACACTTTAATAGGAACACCTGTGCAATATAATGATATACTACTTTTATGAAATTTATACATTTTCAGGTTTTGTTGACATTGTCAGAAATATGAGAATTCCCTTTCATATTTTATGAAGTTATTGTGGTTTACTGTACTGAATGCACTTTATTGAAGGGTTCCTACTATTTATGCCTACTGTATATTAATTATGTGGACAAAATATTAAGAACCCTTTTCACTGTAACATACTGCACTACATCACCAACAAACACTCTGACCTTAGTAATAAAATACAGTTATCATTTTTCTTAGTTCCCAAAGACTTCAGTACAAAATCAAGATATTGTGACATGTTGCAAACTGTCAAAGCATGGTCAACAGAAATGTGCAATGATGTTGAATCCACTGTAACATCTATACATTTTACTTTTATGAAGCGTTTATGATCTCTATTATAAATAGTGAACTAAAAAATAGTGAAATAAACTTGTTTATTTTAATAAACGTTTGAAATAACTTATTTTAATCCATGAAATATTTCATTTTAAATTTGTTCAATTTTCATTAACAGCTATACTGATGCTTACACCTCTGCAGAAATCTCACAAGTGTTACCTTTATTATGAAAAAAAGGATGATTCATATAGACTTTGTAGTTTCAGGATGTATTATATTTATTTTGGGTATGGCATTTTCATGCAGGGAGCTGAGCCCCAGGCTTGGGGATTAAGTAGTTAATCTGATTTTGTAATGTACTCTTACACTGTTAACAGTAACTACCAAACAATAGTTTCAGTGATTTGTAACTGATTTTTATTTGTTTTTGTCTTTCTTGTTTTTTTTGTTTGTTGTCTAAATCTGGTTTTACCGGACATTGATGTTGGCTGATCCTCCTCTACTCTAAATGGTGAGTTCACACATCTTCACAATCAAAAATATATTTTGTCACCAGTCTTCTTATTGTCAAGCAAAGGCAGAGCATTATTGTGTTATATCTTAGAAATACCAAAACAATTGATGTTGGTGTCATGATCTATTGTGAATTGGTTATTGCTTCAAAAGTGAGTGTCAGTTAAATATTTCCACTGAAATGCATTAAAAAACATATCTGGCAACTAATGTAAGTAAAGTTGATGAAGGTTAATGCCTGACAGATGTAAAAGCTTGTCTTTTTTTCCATTTAAAAAAGATGACTGCATGAATGTCAAAGCATATCGCATTTGAATGTACAATCATTGAACACTTTCGGAACCATCCATTCAATCTCACCAAATTTAATAGAATAGCTTGGTCATAAAATGTACTTGAAGTTAATTTTTTTCCGTATGTCACAATGCCAGATATTCATGTTAAAAGTGACTGACATGTCTATTTACAAGGTAAACGTAGCAGTAACCTTGGTGTGCAGAAAGAAGCAGCTTTAAGCTGCTCTGAATGCAGAGTTTCCAACGTTTTTTCTACTTTCAGCCCAAGCTGATGTCAGTTCATGACGGTTTTCTTTATATATCATATTGTATATCTGTCACATGCACAGCATGCAAGTTCACTTTTCTGCTCTGCTCTGCTCCAGGAGTAGTCAAGTCGGGTCACTCCATTACACAGCACAACAAATTAAAATAAGTAGTTAACCTGTATGAGGTGTACTGGTTGTCTGCAGCTCTTCATAAACATGTCAGTGTGGCTGTTTCTGATTGTACTCTTCTGTGTTATTTCTAACTGATCCACTGAACAAATAACTCTTAATAGATCCACATTATGTTGCTCCATATCTTCTTGTTCTGTTTATTAGCGTTGCTAACAAAGTTCAGTGAGGAACATGTTTTACTTCCTGTAATTTGTTCACAATAAAAGTCAAATTAGATAGTCATTTAAGAACTTTTAATTTGAAGCAATAAATCAGGAAATATTGTTTGCATTGACAACTCAGAGTTTTAACTTCCTGTAAGTTCTTCATAATAAAAGTCTCCTATTAGTAAGTCATACAAGTGCTTTTAATTTGAAGCAGTGAATCAGGAAATGTTATGTTACATTTTATAATTTACACATGTTATGTTTACATTTAAAATAAAGTTACACAATTCAGAGTTGCTGCATAAAGGGCCAGTGTAAGATAAATAAGAAGTTTTTTTGAACTGTGAATCATGTTGAGCTACTTTAGTGGAATTTAGAGCTGAAATGAGCATAATACATATTCTTCAATAAAGTGCTCAGTGAATATACAGGAATTTCACCATTTTCTTTTCTCTGCAAGTGTAATTGTATCGATGAATAGACTAAAATCTGATTAAATGTTTGGAGTTTTGTCCATTTAAATTGGCACATTAGTTCATAATTGTTAAATTAAGAATTTGTACAAAGTTGTTCCGACTGCTGCATATGCACTGAAACTTCAAATAATTTGTATCTGCATTTTGTGGTTTTAGATCAAATGTATGCACTTTATGTGCTAACAAGTCAACTGGATTATAGACAATCAGAAAACAATTGTTAAATTTGTAGAAATGATGTTCATCACCATATTTCATAATTTTGTACATGTGTATTGTTAGTACAGTAATTAAAAAAAGCTATTCAGTCATTAATGAAGTTGTCCTTTTTTGCATTTTCAGATTCAACACTGTTCCAAGGACTACATCTGAAGATTCTCTACGCTTTTTTCTCTACCTTTGTCTCTACTCTTAATTCTCTCTCTCTGTTTTTCACTCTGTCTTGCAATTTCCCAATGATGAAATTGCACATAATTGCTTGACTAAAGCTTGACAATCGTCAAACAATCACTTGACAATCGCTTGAATATTGCTTGAAAATCATTTGAAAAATCCTTTCATAATCACTTGTTTTTTCAAAGAATTACAGATTCTGAAGTAATTTTATGAGGTGAAATAGTACTGAAGTTCTATTGTGCGTTAAAGAACATATCTGATTTTTTTTTTTGTATCAATTTAAGTACATTCTTAACAATTGTTTTGTCCTGTGACCTGTATCCATAAGTGAAATACACAATAAAACAAGTGTCTATACTTTGTGAAAGTGTTCATAAGCATGCCCAGAAAAGGAAAGAGATCCCAAGCGGCCAAGGCACGTTGGCAGAGATTGGATCTAAAAGACGATGCACATCAACATGTACCGGATCCTCATACTCTGAGCAGCATTCCAGTAGAGGTGCCACAGGTGTCTTCTGCTGATATGGTAAAGGGGGAACATAAACAACCAATGCCTGATGCTAACACTAACAAACGTGATTGTGAAATAAATGTTCCTAATGTGCCAGGGGTGTGTTATGCAGATGTTCAGGGGGAGAGCAATGATGAACCATGTGTACCAGGACCATCTCATGCTAACAGTGTAGAACAGAGACATCCTTGTGATGAGACACGTGTGCTTGCCACTCGCAGCCAGGCTTCTGCTAAGTATGGATATTCCAGAAATCACCAGTGTACATGCAACTCTCTCACATATCTAGCTTTCCTTCATGAGAATGAAAAAGTCACTTGTGCAGACCTGGACTATGTCTTGGATAAAGGTGATCAAATGTACAGGAATGCTAGACTAAGGTTCCCTAAGAGCATCCATCTGGCTATTGATGAGCTCCCAGGAAAAGCATCTGCACGTAGAGGTGTGTACAACGTGGTCTTTCAAGACTCCAGGTATGGCAGATTTGCAAACCCCCAAAACGCGTCTGTAAGAAACCTCCCAGACTTGAAGGCGGGTCTTCTGTGTTTGTTGTCAGACGTCCAGTATGCGTTGCTAATGATGAGTGCATTATGTATTGCAGTATTCAGAAACCGATCAGGCAGATATGGGTTCTTTGATCCACATTCCAGAAGAGCTAATGGTTTGCCACTAAACATGGGCCTGTACAGTGTTGGTACTGCTGTGATGCTCACATTTAAACATCTTGATGATATGATCGACAGGCTTGTAAAGACTCATGAAATTTTGAGCACACCACTCTCCTGTTTCTATGAACTAACACCTGTGCAGTTTCACAATCAGCCCATGACCAGTAGGAGTGACACAATCCCAGACACAGACAGAACAACTCAGGCTGCTGCTGTTTCCCCTACCACAATGCAGAGTGATGCCCACAAGTCTCATACATCTGTGATAAACACTGATGTCATTGATGGGTCAGAGGAATTCACATGTCACACAGCTGCTGTATCACCCATCGAAGTCCACGATGATGTCCATGAGCCTCTGTCACTCACTCCAAACATGAACACTGATGATGCTGATAACGTGCCACAGAATGTGTCCATTTCGGTAACAGCCATGAGAAAACAAAATGTTCCATTCATGTTCAGCAATGTCCAAACAGAACAAGAACCATTGATGAATACTTTTGTCAGTGATGTCTCAAACAACATCTCACAGGATATTGCATGTAAATTGACGAAATATGACAAAAATCGAAGGACAAAAATAATGAGGAGATTAGTGGCGTCTGCAAAAGCTCAAACTACTGATTACAAACTTGGGAAAAATGAAAAATTAAACAAAAAATACAAATACAGTGATGAATTCAGACAAAGGAGAAAGCAATACATCAACATGCGTTACAAAACAGACAGTGGATTTAAGGACAAGCAGAAGCAGTACATTACCTCTCGCTACAGAAAAGACAGTGGGTTCAAGGACAAGCAGAAGCAGCACATGAGGCAGTACATAAACACTCGCTACAGAAAAGACAGTGGGTTCAAGGACAAGCAGAAGCAGTACATAAACACTCGCTACAGAAAAGACAGTGGGTTCAAGGACAAGCAGAAGCAGCACATGAGGCAGTACATAAACACTCGCTACAGAAAAGACACCACATTTAAGTTCAGACAAAAACAAGTCATGAAACATTTGATGCAGGAAAAGTATAGAAACAACCTCTCATTCAGGATAGTGCATAACATGAGATGTGCAATGGGAATAAAAAGAAAATACAGAAGGATGATTAAACAAACATGTCAGATTGATAACACTCTGATTACTGAGGCAATATCAGTTTTCAAGTCACAAATAAAGAATGGTCCCACTTATGTGTGCACAGTCTGTCACAAAGCCTCATTTCCCAATCAAGTACGACCATGCACAAGGTCAAAATATGTCAAAAATCCAGATGTGGTTGCCGCATGCCTGACTGGAAAGTATGTTCATAATTGTGATGATGGCTGCAGAAATGAACAGTGTAAGGTTCCTGATGAGAGAAAAAGAGAGTGGATCTGTTACACCTGCCATAATCATCTTAAAAATGGAGACATGCCGACTCTTGCTATGGCTAACAACCTGGAGCTTGCTGACATTCCACCCGAACTATGTGATCTCAACATACTGGAGAGGCATCTCATAGCCAAGTGCATACCCTTTGCCAAGATCGTCCCTCTTCCCAAAGGCCAACAGAGAGAAATACGTGGTAATGTTGTATGTGTCCCATCTGAGGTACAAGAGACAGTCAATGCTTTACCCCGAATGAGAAGTGAGTCTCAAGTCATGAGAATAAAACTTAAGAGACGATTGTGCTACAAAGGACATCAACTATTTCAGACTGTAACGTGGTCCAGACTTGTACAGGCACTTCATAAATTAAAACAAATCCACCCACAGTATGAGGACATATCTATCACGCATGAGGCTGAGTTATGTGACCCAACACTTCCTGATGAGAATGATGATGATGTAGATGTTAAAATGGATGATGATGATTATGATGAAGATAATTTGATGGAAATTGACAGATGTGAAAGTATTGCACTTCATGAGACAGAAAATGATCTTGAAAATGAACAACAAAACACTGACATGCTACCTTGTAATGACCAATCACAAGAGCAGAGAAACGAAGCTGATCAGGAAGATGACATGCCTAATGGTGGTATTGCTCTAGAGTCATGCCTTCAGCCACCTGATGTTGCAGAGGAAATATTGTCTTTTGGTGAAGGAATCTACTGTGTTGCACCTGCTGAAAGAAACAGTCCAGTTAGCTTTTTCAGAACACCTAAACTGGAGGCCATGGCATTCCCTGTTCAGTTCCCTACTGGCCAAAATACATTGGATGAAAAGAGACGCATTAAAGTGACACCCAGTGGTTACTTCAAAATAAGGCTTTTCAGTGTTGATGATCGCTTTGCCAGAGACACAAATTACTTGTTCTTTGCACAGTTTGTGACTGAAATACACTTGGCCACTTCCAGCATAACAATACAACTACGCAAAGGAAAACCCATGACCAGAGATGGACGCAAAATTACCTCAAGAATGTTACAAGATAAACGAGAGGTTGAGAAATTGGTACGTAATAAAGATGCTATCAGATTCATGCAACCACTCAGGGGTACACCAGCCTATTGGGAGAAAACAACAAAAGATCTTTTTGCCATGATGAGACAGCTGGGAACTCCTACATTCTTTTGTACATTTTCTGCAGCTGAAATGCGTTGGCCTGAAGTAATTGAGGCAATAAAAACACAGCAGGGTCAAGAAGTTGATTTTGATGAGCTTGACTGGTCAGAAAAGTGTGACATACTGCGAAGCAATCCTGTGACAACAATGCGCATGTTTGATAAACGTGTTGAAGCATTATTCAGAGATTTAATCTTGTCTCCTGCACAACCTCTTGGCAAAGTTGTTGACTACTTTTACAGAGTGGAGTTTCAGCACAGAGGAAGCCCACACATACACTGTCTCTTATGGGTAGAAGGTGCACCTGTGTTTGGTGAAGATGATGATCAAACTGTGTGTGATTTTGTATCCAAATACATCACTGCTCAACTACCTGACCCACATACACAACCTGACCTGTACAAGAAAGTCACAGAGGTACAAATGCACAGCAAAAAGCATTCGAGAACGTGTTTCAAAAGTCCTGGCTCTGGTTGCAGATTTGGCTTTCCAAAACCACCCTGCAGTAAGACAATGATATTGCGACCGAATGAGGATGATGATCAAATGGAAGAAGCAAAGCAAAAGCTCAGACACCTTAACCAGTTGTTAAACGAACCTTTTTCTGCCTCCCTAACTTTGCAACAGCTCCTGACTCAATGTAATTTAACATCTGATGAGTATGAACAATGCTTGAGCATGATGAACAAATCTGATGCAGTGATACTGAAGCGTGATCCAAAGGATTGCTGGGTAAATGGATATAACCCCCATCTGCTTGAAGCCTGGAATGCCAATCTTGATGTAAGTTATATACTGAATCCATATGGAGCTATCGTCTATCTTACAAGTTATATAACTAAGAAGGAGGCAGGCCTTTCTGAGTACCTTAAAACAGTCATTCAGAATTCCAACATGGACCATGTCAATGAATGTGATGAAATGAGGGAAATCATGCAGGCATACTCAAAGAAGAGAGAGGTCAGTGCTCAGGAATGTGTGACTCGTGCATGTGGGATAAACATGAAAAAGTGTTCACGTGGTGTTGTATTCATACCAACAGATGACAATGCAGTCAGAATGAGTCGTCCTCTTTCATACCTTGAAAACACTATGCCAGAGAGTGAAAATGTGTGGATGACATCTTACACTGACAAATACAAATCCAGACCTGAAACACCAGAGTTTGAGGAGATGTGCTTGGCAGATTTTGGAGCTACTTGCAGAATTGTCTATGGTAAACAGAAAAAAGGCAAAAATGTTTTGCCAATGTTAAATAACATGGGATTTGTTCAAAGGAGAAGTAATGATAAACCTGCCATAATCAGATTTTATCGACCCTCACAGAAAAAGTATCCAGAGCAATACTACGGCTCACTGCTGAAACTTTACCTCCCTTACCGATCAGAGCAGGAACTGAAAAGACAGTCTTTTCCCACAAACGAGTCCTTCTACAATGCTGGCTCAGTTCAACTACCAGGTTCTAACCATCCTGTGTCTGTCCAACACATTGTCAAACAAAACATGGAGAAATACGAGAAAAACAGCAAGGAGATTGAGTATGCTGTTGAGGAGTATGAACAGAACAAAGGCATGATTGATGAATGGTCTAACCTTGCACCTGAATCTGAACTAGTGAGATTGGAGTGTATTGAAGAACTTGAGCTAAGACAACCAGACTGTGTAAATGAACAAGAAAATGTGCCAGACTACAGCCGTCAGGCTAATGCTGTTACAGAGTCCAGAGCTATCAGAGAGGTCCCTGTGATAGATCCTGCACTGTTACGGCAAATGTTGCAAAATCTGAACCAGAAGCAAGCCTGTGTATTCTATGCAGTTCGAGACTGGTGCGTAAAGCGAGTCTGTGGCCTCAATCCAGATCAGTTTTTCTTTTACATAAACGGTGGCGCTGGAACAGGAAAGTCACATCTTATCAAATGCATCTACTCAGAGGCATCTAAGATACTGTGCAAACAGCCAAAACATGCAGAGGATGCTGACATTTCAAAACCCACTGTCCTGTTGACTGCTTTCACTGGAACTGCAGCCTTTAACATCTCAGGCACAACACTGCACTCTCTCCTTAAGCTACCAAGAAGTCTAAAACCTCCATTTCAAGGACTTGGCAACAAATTGGATGAAGTCAGGTCTGAGCTTTTCAATGCTGAGATCATTATCATCGATGAAGTGTCCATGGTGTCAAAGCCCCTTTTTGCCTATGTTGATGCGAGACTCAAACAGATCAAAGGCAGTCAGAGACCCTTTGGAGGAATGTCAGTAATAGCTGTTGGAGACTTCTATCAGTTGCCACCAGTGCGACAGACTAAACCTCTCTGTGTGCATGACCCATCAGATATTGACTTATGGCGGGAACACTTTGAGATGATCACTCTGACTGAGGTTATGCGTCAGAAGAATGACATTCCCCTTGCACAGATGTTGAACCGGATCCGTGTGAAAGAAAAATCAGATAAGTTATCTGAAACAGACAGAGCTTTGCTTTCACAAGCTGTCACTGAATCAGCACTTTGTCCAACTGATGTCCTGCACATTTTTGCAACTAATAAACAAGTAGCTTCCCACAACTCAGCAACATTAAGTGAACGTCACTCTTACATCACTAAAATTGATGCCGATGACTACAGGAAAGACCCACGAAATGGCAAAATGTCACGACAAGCCCAACCGTTTAAAGGAGGCACAAATGAGTTACCAGATACACTACAAGTTGCTGAAGGTGCTCGTATTATGCTCACCAGAAACATAGATGTTTCTCAAGGATTAGTGAATGGTTCATTTGCTACTCTAGTCAGGTTAATAACATCTGAACAACATGAATCTGCATATGTCACTATGCTTGGGCTCAAGATGGATGATGAAACAGCTGGAAGGAACTGCAGTAACAGAGTACCAGGGGCACCTGACGATCTTGTGTACATAGAGAGAGCAGAGGAGAATCTAAAACAGAAAGGAGTGGTACGCAGACAGTTTCCCATTAAGCTGGCCTTTGCATGTACAATTCATAAGGTTCAAGGTATGACAACAACATCAGCTGTAGTTTCACTCAAGCACATTTTTGAACCTGGCATGGCTTATGTAGCTCTAAGTAGAGTGACCTCTCTCAGTGGATTGCACCTACTGGACATAGATGAGAATAAAATATATGCCAACCCTGAAATCACTGCAGCCTTAAAGACAATGAGACAAGTCAACTTGGATGACATGATGCCTCTTCTTAATATAAAACAAACATTGAGCAGAAATGACACTCTGATCATTGTTCACCATAACACAGAAGGTTTGCCATCTCATGTGAATGACATCAAAAGCCATCATGAGCTGTGTCTTGCAGATGTCTTGTGTCTCACAGAAACTCGCCTACAAGGCTCCTTTGTTGCAGAGAGTCTCCATTTAGAGGGCTACAATATGTTCAAACGCAACAGACACTTGTCCTACACAAAGTTTCCACAAATAGCCAACAGAGGTGGTGGTGGAGTTGCTGTTTATGTGAAAAACCACTTTCAAGTGCATGAAAAACAGTACATACATAATGTAACTGACCTTGAGTTTTTGGTTTTAAAGGTCGAAGCCCCAGTAACTGCAATGATTGCAGCAGTGTACAGACCTCCAGACTACAGCTTGACATCATTCCTATCAAACCTGGAAAGCCTTTTGGAGTCACTGGAGATCATGGATTGTCACCCCGTCATTGTCTGTGGCGATTTCAATGAAAATCTTTTATCCAATGCAAAGAAGCCAATACTAGAGCTCTTTCAGTCTAGGAAATACGTCCAACTCATTACTGCTGCAACCACAGAGAGGAACACATTGCTGGACCTCATTTTCATCTCTCAACCACAGCATTGTCTCCATTCTGGTGTCATTAAAACCTATTACAGTTATCACAATCCTGTATACTGTGTCATGTCCTCCAACAGTTCATAAAGCCCATCTCATTTCCAATGACACTTTTGAAGCATTTCAACAATGAAGGGGTTGTTTCATCTCAACAGCACAACACTGAAGAAGAAAGCCTTCCTCAAAGTCAACAATGACCTCCTCTTCCCCTCAGATTCTGATCACCTCAGCATTCACATCTTTCTCAGTATTGCTGCAACTTTTGAGTGTATAGATACATCTGTGGATGCGCTGGGACACATCATCAGTGATGTTTGTTTCCTGAGGTCATCGGGTGTTTCGGGTCTCACAACATCAGACACTCTCCCTCAGGCGACCCAGCCAGGGTTGATCAGGCCCTGGCTTGTGTCCCAGCAGCGTTGGCCCACTTTTCGGACCTCTTGATCCAAATCCACCTAGAGGCCCTCTCCGCGGCCTCTACGGTGGACTTGATGGCTCTCCTCTTCGCAGCTCCTGTGATGCCAAGAAGGGTGTAGATCTTGCACAGGGAGCGGGCAGCAAAGCCTCTGCACCCTACCTCCACTGGTTCACAGCGAGCTTTCCAGCCCCTCCTCCGACACTCCTCGGTGAGCTCTTGGTATTTGAGCCGCTTGCGCTCATTAGCCTCTTCCATGCGGTCCTCCCAGGGGACTGTCAGTTCCACTAAGAAGACCTGCTTAGAGGAGGGAGATGTCAATACCAGATCTGGCCTCAAGGAAGTAGATGTTATAAACTCTGGGAACTTAAGCTGCCTGCCCAGGTCAACTCGCAGTTCCCAGTCCGATGCCGATGAGAGCAGGCTGGCTGATGGTGTTGGCTGCAGACGTGGCTTCTCTCCAGCCTTTACAAAGTTGATCCTCCTCTGGCTGCGGACATGCTTGTTATTGTCCACTGCACTGGAGATGGCCTCTGCCACTGTCCTCAGGACCTGGTCGTGACGCCAGCGGTAGCGGCCCTCTCCAAGGGCTGATGGGCAGCTGCTCATGATGTGCTCCAGAGTCCCCTTTCCTGGACAGAGTGGACATGTTGGAGTGTCACTCTTGCCCCAGGTATGCAGGTTAGCTGGGCTGGGTAGTACATCATAGACAGCTTGGACCATGAACTTAATCCGCTGAGGCTCAGTCTTCCAGATGTCATTCCAGGTCAACTTCCTCTCCAGCGCTCCTTCCCACCTTGTCCATGCCCCCTGCTGCCGCATGCCCACAATCCTGCTGGTCCTCACCTCCTCGACACCTGCTCGGACCTCCTTCAGGACCAGATGGCGTCTGTCCTTGCCCTTAGCCTTGTCGTGCCGTGGTTGTGGGATGGCTCCCAGCCCTGCTCGCCCAGATGCCACCGTGCCCAACAGTGCTTTGTGTCTCAGCCGAGACTCTGCCAGCTCCAGCCCCTCTTGAGCCTTCCACTTCCTGCCCGTCCGCACCACGATACCAGCTGCTGCCACTCTAGAGTCTTTGGAGTCTCGATATACCAGTGCCTCTCTTGTGCGGGAGACCCTGAACTCCTCCTCCAGGCTGTTGATGGGGAGCTGAAGCTTGTTGCTCCTGCCATACAGTGCTGCACTTGTGAGACTGCGTGGCAGACCCAGCCATCGTCGGAGGTAGCAGCTGATTTTCCTCTCCAGGGTCTCGACTGTAGACATCGTCACCTCGTACACTAGCAGAGGCCAGAGGATACGGGGCAAGATGCCATGTTGGTACAACCATGCCTTGAACCTACCAGGTAGACCAGACTTGTCTACTGTAGACAACCAAGTTTCGAGCCTCTTGATGGTTGTTTGGACTGATGCTGTGTCTCTGAGGCTACAGTCAAACACCTTGCCCAGGCTAGTGACTGGCTTCTCAGTGATTGATGGTATTACTGCACCGTCCACAAAGAAGCGGAACTTGTCCACCACTTTGCCTCTCTTCAGAACCATGGACCTAGATTTTGTTGGTTTAAAGCTCATCCTAGCCCAAGAGATGAGCTTGACCAGGCCCTGAAGGATCCACCTGCATCCAGGCACTGAAGTGGTCGTGACAGACAGGTCGTCCATGAAGGCTCTGATGGGAGGCTGCCGAATTCCAGACTTGGACAGGGGACCTCTGCACTCTGTCTCGGCGGCCTTGACCAACATGTTCATGGCCAGAGCGAAAAGGATGACCGAGATTGTGCAGCCTGTTATGATCCCTTTCTCGAGCCGGTGCCAGTTAGATGTTATGCTCCCTGATGTAACTCTCAGCCTGAAGTCTCCATAGTAATCCAGGATGAGGTCCTTGATCTTGCAGGGGATGTGGTGGTGGTCCAGGGTGGTCTCAACCAGCTTGTGGGGGATCGACCCATATGCGTTGTCCTCTACCATTCAAGTCACCTCGTCCTCCGCTCCTGAAAAACAGACAGCAAGCACTGTCCCGTCTCAGCTCTCTACGGCGCACTCTGATGCATCAGGTGCATTCTCTCAAGTCAAGCTCCATCTCAGACACTTCACAGCACACGTGTAAAGGATGGCATCAGTGTAGTAAGCCTCACACTCCTGAAGAACCTGCAGCAGCAAGGAGACTCATAATAGAGACTGTTCAAAAAGACCCATTTCCAGGCGAACATACTGTTCTTCGAGCAAAGAGAGAAATCCTTAATTCAAGTCCGCTCTTGACCTTTGACCCCTACATCAGTGACAGCCTACTGAGGGTCAGTGGGCGTCTCAGACATGCCTCCCTGGAATCAGAGGTAAAACACCCTATTATCCTCTCAAAGAATAGCCATGTTACAAAACTGCTTGTGGAACACTATCACATGCAAGTGAAGCACCAGGGGCGACAGTTCACAGAGGGAGCCATCAGAGCGGCTGGACTATGGATTGTCGCTGGCAAAAATGCTCCTGACACAAAAGCCAGGCCTGCTTGCTTCCCCGGGCAACTTCACTGGAAAAGACCTCCTGAAAGGCCAATGGAGACAGGTGCAAGTGCTGGCTAATGAATTCTGGAGCCGTTGGAGAAATGAGTACCTGAGCACTCTCCACCCAAGACGTAAGTGGCACAGGACACATCGCAACCTTCAACCTGGGGACATTGTGCTGTTAAAGCAAACTCAAGCACCAAGAAATGAGTGGCCAATGGCTCTGGTCACATCAACCTCTCCGAGCAGTGACAGAAAGGTCCGTGAAGTTGAGGTGAAAACATCATCCCAAGACACTTCAAAGACTTACCTGCGGCCCATCTCTGATGTAGTCCTCCTCCTAGAAAAAGACTAAAAAAAAAAAAAAAAAGAGGAAAAGATAATGGTGTATGTATGTATGTGTATATATGTATATATATATATATATATATATATATATATATATATATATATATGTATGTGTGTATGTGTGTGTATGTATGTATATATATATATATGTATGTATATATATATATTTTATTTATTTATTTTTTTTTTTTTTTAAAGGGTTTCAAATAGAATGGTTTGAAGTTAGTGGCATTATATGCCAGACGGGGAGTGTTCTGCTCTCAGAATGAATGTATTAAATATGATTTAACGGTAAGAAATTCTTCTTAAGACGCACACTCTGGAGTTTTATTTTGAATATTGCATTAAAGAGATATGGCGGTTCATAAGTGGTATGGTGGTGTTTTACTAATATCCACAAGGTAATGCTATTACTGCCATGATTGCAATGAAAACTTGTATACCACATTTCACTTTAATAAAGACAACAAAATGGCAGAAATATAATGTGATAATGTTACTTTAGCACTCACTATGGGTAGAATTGTATGAAATGTTGCACACTTGTGCAATGTGAGTACAAAGTACAAAATTCCTTAACTTAATTGCAACACAATTCAGCATTGAAAAGTTATTGCCTATTAAGTGCATCAAGCTGTTCCTTCAAAAAGTTGGTAACCAACTACAATTAAATGGTAAATGACACCCCAAGACAAACTCATAAGTATAGGTCAACTCCATCTGAATATATGGTAAATATCAACTTTGATGAAGATGAAAATATGTGTTAATCCTATTTTGATAGTCTTGAAGAAAATCACTCAAGTCCTTGTTCCAAGTTTGCTGTGGTGGTGGTGATTTTATTAGTATTCCAGAATATGGTGAGCTTACTGACACAGAGCAGGTCTGTGACATTAGACTGACCCAGAGCAGAAGAAGTGGAAACACTTTATACAGTAAAAATCAAAGCAGCGATCAACAAATGGTAAACAAAAAGGTGGGAATGATGGGCATTTGCATTCAGACCTTACAGTGTGACACAGACAAGATCAAGGGTCAACTCAGTTGGGTCAACAACAGGAGTGGGTACTGCATTCAGATTCAAAAAGGTTGAATCAGCAGGGGTCAAAATCAGAAAAGACACACGGTTGGTATCTTGTTGATGAAGGGGTTGCTGCCAGATTTCACTTGATTATTAACTCTCTATCCAAATTTGTATGTCTTCTTCGATAGTGCCCATAGTTTTTTATTATTAGTCAAAATGTAAAACACATAATAACTGACCATACGGTGGTGCTATTGGTACCATGTTTTGATTTGTTAAGCATTATCACATAGGACAACTGTCCATGAATGGTGACTACTTTAACACTGACAATTTGAGATATCCACCTCAAATGATTCATCCGATAGACTATCCATTATACATTTCAATACTTTAAAAAAGTATAATAAATCATGGAAAAAAGGTTAAAATACCTTATGGAGATGTATGTTTTTAAAAAAGGAGTTTTAAGAACAAACAGCATGTTAATAGATAGATGTCACAAAACCCTTGTTCACCATGGAATGTTCAATTTAAGAGATATTGAACTTAATAAATCATATGTTGGTGTTTCACTAATGGCCACAAGGTGGGGCTATTGGCTCCATGACTCACTATGTCGTGCACATTGACATGGAGAACTGGTGTACTAAGTTTCATTTCATTGAAAAAAACAGAATTACAGAAATAAGATGTTATAATATTATAGTAGCGCCTCCTGTATATAGAATTGTATAATTTTACATAATGGTGCACTATCACTATATGTACAAAATTCTCAAATTTGGTGTTGATCCGAATCGGCATTGAAGAGTTATTGATCGTTAAATGCATCAGGCCACGCCCCCAAAAGTTTGCTAACCGATTACGGACAAACGGTAAGGGTTACCAAAAAATGAAGATAATAGCTGTGTTCGGGGTCCTCTAAACATGTTGTGTACCAAGTTTGATGAAGATTGGATGAAAAATGTGCCAAAAGTAGTAAAAAATGTATTTTTCAAAAAAATCAAAATGGCGGAAAAATGTTCTAGACGCAAATGGGCGTGGCCTATATCAGTCTACTTGGTACCATCCAAGGAACACACTGTGCAAAGATTGTTTGAATACGCCTTACGGTTCATGAGTTATAAGCCAAAATGTAAAACATGTATTAACTGACCACATGGTGGCGCTACAGATCATTCTTTACAATATGTGAAGCATTTGCTCATGGGCCACCTGTAGTTGAAGTTTGAACACTTTAGCACTTTTACTTCTTGAGATATGAGCTTTCAAACATCGCTCCCATTGACTTTCCATTATAAATTTTAATGTTTTAAAAAATTATATAAAATCAATGGAATATGTTAGAGATATGAAAAGTAATAGCACACATCTCCTTATGGATATGTACAATTTGACATTGAAACGAAGTTGATACGACAAATCGTGTAGGACTAGTTACGCTACGAAAAACGGCGAAATAATAAATAATAAATAAAGAGCGAAGATAACATAGCTTTGCAGCTCCCACACAACTAGAAAATTCCAGGGAAATTTTGAGTGCCACGGGGCTACTGCCGGGACGAGTACACGATTTATTTCCAGTGTTCAAAAGTCACCCTGATCATATAACACTAAGTAACTTTTACTGTGGCAGTATTAAGTACATCTTACTAGTCAGTATCAAGTGTAACAGTAGATGTAAGCAGAGAATAGCAACATGCACTAACTCTAAGCACTACACTACATCACTTTACACTTCACATATACTCTGTGATAGCACAATACAGTGTGTATTAACACAACACAAACACAAACACACACACACACACACACACACACACACACACACACACCTGCCTGGCCTGCATTTGAGCAGTAAGAGTGTCAATAACTGACACTTCCACTCTAACTTTGAAGAAAAAGTGATTTCCACTCCTTGTTTGACTGCTCATAGTTTGAAAAGTTTACATGTTATGTTAAAACAGTTTAGTGTTGTGAAGAGAGCACAAGTTTTCCTTCGTTTTAAAGTTTGAATCACATTTCTATGTGCAGGTATGAGAGAGCAAGGTGACTCTGAAAAAAGTTGAAATTTTGTGTTTAAAAAGAAATTCCCATTCATTTCCAATGGAGAATCATGACGATTTTGTTTTGGGAATAACTTTGGGAAAAATAGGAATTTCAACACCAAAAGTCATAGCACCCCTCCCCCGATCGAGCCGCACGTTTTGATGTATATATTGTCGGGGTTTTCTCAAAGCTGCGGGAGGAGTTACGCGCCGAAATATGGCAAAAGAGAATTGTAAAGTAAACACTAGAAAATTCCAGGGAAATTTTGAGTGCCACGGTTGCTAGGCTACAGTTGATAAGCATCCTTCAAATTCAAGTTCCAAAACAGCGATGCTGCGCGCGCACGCACGCACACACACACACACACACGCACACATACACGCACACATCAGCTGACACATCAGCGTGATTTTATTACAGCGGAGGGACAGAGGAGACCCGGCACAGGGACAGAGGAGACCCGGGAAGGACAGAGGAGAGCCGGCTAAGGGACAGAGGATACCCAGCGTAGGAGCGGGGAGTGAAGGCAGCAGACGCTGCTCTGCCTGCTCTGCCGGACAGGTGAGTAACATCAGCGCTGCTTCACATAAAGTGTTATAACGTTACCTGCTGACATTCAGCTCACTGTCTAGTTAGTCAGTACTATGTGTTATATGTTTGTTTACTGACATGAAGACATAGAAACACAGGTTTGCTATCACAATATGATTATTTACAGTTGTTAACTACTGCTAGTTTTATTACATAAACAGATTAATACACAGATAAACACATTGACTTTATTCATCCCAGATTTGATTTAGAGCAGCATGTTATCAGTATCTATAATATGATGTTTGTTTCATTCAGATCAAGGTCTGCTCATTTCCTAAACTACAATAAAATCTGCACATTTTTTCTATTATTATTATGATTATTATTATTATGTATAATATAATAATAATAATTATATTATTATTATTATTATTATTTATTATTATTTATTGTTGTGATTAATTATTATTATTATTAATAATAATAATAATACTTATTATTTTATCATCATTATTATTATTATTATTATTTATAATAATAATAATAATAATAATAATAATACTTATTATTTTATTATTATTATTATTATTATTATTATTATTATTATTATTATTATTATTACACATTACTGTAGCATCACATCAGTCTTCTCAGTTATCCAGTAACAATGACATGAGACTAATAATGGCTCTGTATTTATTCTCTTTAAAGGCATCCCAGACCCTGCTCCTCAGACCTGGACCCTGCTCCTCAGACCTGGACCCTAACCCTCACAGCAGTTCCCCTGCCCCAGCTCTCAGTTCTATTCCCCTCAATAAATGTATTTCCCTTCAGTCATGCCTCCTCTCCTCTGTGTCACACACTTAGAGTAACAAGCTTCAACTAACAACTGAGTATCTAACTATATAAGACTAACTAACTATGTCATTTATAAATATGTTTGTGTACATGTTTATTATTTCTACTGATATTGTGATTGTTCTGTTTTATACTGATAATAATACATAGATAGTCATTTTACTCTATTACAAACACCCATGTGTTATTTTCCATATTTATTTTAATACAGTGTGAGTGACAGATCTCCACACAGCAGCTTGGTATCACTACTCTTCTGTCTCTAAGTGCTTCATGTTGGAGGGAATCTGCATCTCTGGCAGAAACACCAGGCTGGCTGACCCTGGACAGGCTGAGGTGATGCTGTAGGTCTCCAGGTGATGAAGACAGGGTGAGGTGATGCTGTAGGTCTCCAGGTGATGAAGACAGGGTGAGGTGATGCTGTAGGTCTCCAGGTGATGAAGACAGGGTGAGGTGATGATGTATGTCTCCAGGTGATGAAGACAGGGTGAGGTGATGCTGTAGGTCTCCAGGTGATGAAGACAGGGTGAGGTGATGCTGTAGGTCTCCAGGTGATGAAGACAGGGTGAGGTGATGCTGTAGGTCTCCAGGTGATGAAGACAGGGTGAGGTGATGATGTATGTCTCCAGGTGATGAAGACAGGGTGAGGTGATGCTGTAGGTCTCCAGGTGATGAAGACAGGCTGAGGTGATGCTGTAGGTCTCCAGGTGATGAAGACAGGGTGAGGTGATGCTGTAGGTCTCCAGGTGATGAAGACAGGGTGAGGTGATGCTGTAGGTCTCCAGGTGATGAAGACAGGGTGAGGTGATGCTGTAGGTCTCCAGGTGATGAAGACAGGGTGAGGTGATGCTGTAGGTCTCCAGGTGATGAAGACACAGTGAGGTGGTGCTGTAGGTCTCCAGGTGATGAAGACAGGGTGAGGTGATGCTGTAGGTCTCCAGGTGATGAAGACAGGGTGAGGTGATGCTGTAGGTCTCCAGGTGATGAAGACAGGTTGAACATCATGCTTGGGTCTCTCATCAGTTCAGAGGTAATGCTGTACTGATGTAATCTGGCTTTATTTCACAGGATAGGAGTATTTATGGAGGGAATTTATGAAATAATACAAACAAGCAAAGCAACATACTTACTCAGCTGTAAGTGTGTGAGCCTGCAGTGTCTGCTCACCTGTAGCTCTCCTGGTTTCAGGCTCATTGAACTGGTTGACCTCTGACCTCTGCCTCTTCCTCCCCCCCATGAACAGAGCTACTCCATGATAATAATGACACATAAATAAAATCAGACATATTACCGGCAAACTTATATACTTTATTCTCAACTTAACATCCCTGAAAATATTAAGTAATGATTATGATCATATTTAAGCATAAATAGTATTTATTTACACCAATTAATTAAAGTCTACTTCATTTTTTCCAAAGACAGGAACATCACTGTTGTGAAATTATTAAGTAAATATTGAAATCATTTAGAGAGTAGATTTCATTACACATTTTATTTTAAATTTCTTGGACGTATGAAATTATATTATGTACATTTTGTTCATCTTCTATTGATAAATGTTGAATCTTTTTAAAAACCACAAATCATATAACTACAATACAAAACAATAAAACTATTTATTTTGTCCTCAGTAAACATGAATTAATCCATTCAAATGAATGAGCTCAATTAACTGACAGGCAGGAAGAATTAGCCAATCACAAAAAGGTAGATCAGTTCAGCCAATCACAAAAAGGTAGATCAGATTCTGCCCAGCGACAGGTTGCTAAGGTCAGCTAAGGCCCTGCGGTTGCTATGGCGATTTCAGGATCTGCCTTGAAAAATGTCTCAAAATTCTAAAGGATTTGGCTTCTGACAAGGTTCCGAACAATTGCAAACTGTGAGAAAACCGTAACTCCTGTCCAAAAACCGAAAACACCGTGAGAGACACAGAAGCCGGCAGATTCTGACAGTGTTTATTTTATTCACATATTCCTTAAAATGAGCGAGTAAGCTCAGTGTGAACACAGAGTGAGATTCATTTGAAAAGAGAAGACGATTACATTAGGTTTAATGGGGAGCGAGACAGGGATTGCCGCCGGTCTCGGCCCCCCCGTTTAAATTTTGTGCAGACCCCGCCTGTCAACTTCACATTTTATGAATCCCAACACCTATGTCTATATTTTGACCAAAAATTATTTGTCTCCTTTTTACGGTTTGGCCGTGAGCTCGAGTTAAAAATAAAAATGAAGGTTATGCATTACTGCTTCTCACACTCTAGCTAACTGCC
The DNA here is from genome assembly GCF_027409825.1 of Scomber japonicus. Lineage (NCBI taxonomy): Eukaryota > Metazoa > Chordata > Actinopteri > Scombriformes > Scombridae > Scomber > Scomber japonicus. Next base: position 3,684,775 of record NC_070595.1, on the reverse strand, counting down.
GCTTCCACTCTAAGTTTGAAAAAAAAGTGATTTCCACTCCTCGTTTGACTGCTCATAGTTTGAAAAGTTTACATTTTATGTAAAAACAGTTTAGTGTTTTGGAGAGAGCACAAGTTTTCCTCCGTTTTAAAGTTTGAATCACATTTCTATGTGCAAGTATAAGAGAGCTAGGTGATTCTGAAAAAAGATGAAATTTTGTGTTTAAAAAGAAATTCCCATTCATTTCCAATGGAGAATCATGCCTATTTTGTTTTGGGAATAACTTTGGGAAAAATAGGAATTTCAACACCAAAAGTCATAGCACCCCTCCCCCGATCGAGCCGCACGTTTTGATGTATATATTGTTGGGGTTTTCTCAAAACTGTGGGAGGAGTTACGCGCCGAAATTTGGCAAAAGAGAATTGTAAAGTAAACACTAGAAAATTCCAGGGAAATTTTGAGTGCCACGGTTGCTAGGCTATAGTTGATAAGCATCCTTCAAATTCAAGTTCCAAAACAGCGATGCTGCGCGCGCACGCACGCACGCACACACACACACACACATACACACACACATCAGCTGACACATCAGCGTGATTTTATTACGGCGGAGGGACAGAGGAGACCCGGAACAGGGACAGAGGAGACCCGGGAAGGACAGAGGAGAGCCGGCTAAGGGACAGAGGATACCCAGCGTAGGAGCGGGGAGTGAAGGCAGCAGACGCTGCTCTGCCTGCTCTGCCGGACAGGTGAGTAACATGAGCGCTGCTTCACATAAAGTGTTATAACGTTACCTGCTGACATTCAGCTCACTGTCTAGTTAGTCAGTACTATATGTTATATGTTTGTTTACAGACATGAAGACATAGAAACACAGGTTTGCTATCACAATATGATTATTTACAGTTGTTAACTACTGCTAGTTTATACTCCGTTGTGTTTTATTACATAAACAGATTAATACACAGATAAACACATTGACTTTATTCATCCCAGATTTGATTTAGAGCAGCATGTTATCAGTATCTATAATATGATGTTTGTTTCATTCAGATCAAGGTCTGCTCATTTCCTAAACTAAAATAAAATCAGCACATTTTTTCTATTATTATTATTATTATTATTATTATTATATTATTATTATTATATTATTATATTATTATTATTATTATCATTATTATTCATCATTATTATTATTATTATTATTATTATGTATTATTATTATTATTGTTGTTATTATATTATTATTATTATTATTATTATTATTATTACTATTATATTATTATTATTATTATCATCATTATTATTCATCATTATTATTATTATTATTATTATTTCTAATAATAATAATAATAATTATTATTATTATTTATTATTATTTTATTATGATTATTATTATTATTATTATTATTATGTTATTATTATTATTCATTATTATTATTATTATTATTATTATTATTTATTATTATTGTTGTTATTGATTATTATTCATATTATTATTATTAGTATTATTATTATTATTATTATTATTATTATTATTATTTTCTCCACAGTTGTTACATTGTGACTGTATATGAATGTTTAACATTACACATTACTGTAGCATCACATCAGTCTTCTCAGTTATCCAGTAACAATGACATGAGACTAATAATGGCTCTGTATTTATTCTTTTTAAAGGCATCCCAGACCCTGCTCCTCAGACCTGGACCCTGATCCTCAGACCTGGACCCTGCTCCTCAGACCTGGACCCTAACCCTCACAGCAGTTCCCCTGCCCCAGCTCTCAGTTCTATTCCCCTCAATAAATGTATTTCCCTTCAGTCATGCCTCCTCTCCTCTGTGTCACACACTTAGAGTAACAAGCTTCAACTAACAACTGAGTATCTAACTATATAAGACTAACTAACTATGTCATTTATAAATATGTTTGTGTACATGTTTATTATTTCTACTGATATTGTGATTGTTCTGTTTTATACTGATAATAATACATAGATAGTCATTTTACTCTATTACAAACACCCATGTGTTATTTTCCATATTTATTTTAATACAGTGTGAGTGACAGATCTCCACACAGCAGCTTGGTATCACTACTCTTCTGTTTCTAAGTGCTTCATGTTGGAGGCAATCTGCATCTCTGGCAGAAACACCAGGCTGGCTGACCCTGGAGGTCAGGAGGTGAGGTGATGCTGTAGGTCTCCAGGTGATGAAGACAGGGTGAGGTGATGCTGTAGGTCTCCAGGTGATGAAGACAGGGTGAGGTGATGCTGTAGGTCTCCAGGTGATGAAGACAGGTTGAACATCATGCTTGGGTCTCTCATCAGTTCAGAGGTAATGCTGTTACACTGATGTAATCTGGCCTTATTTCACAGGATAGGAGTATTTATGGAGGGAATTTATGAAATAATACAAACAAGCAAAGCAACATACTTACTCAGCTGTAAGTGTGTGAGCCTTCAGTGTCTGCTCACCTGTAGCTCTCCTGGTTTCAGGCTCATTGAACTGGTTGACCTCTGACCTCTGCCTCTTCCTCCCCCCCATGAACAGAGCTACTCCATGATAATAATGACACATAAATAAAATCAGACATATTACCTGCAAACTTGTATACTTTATTCTCAACTTAACATCCCTGAAAATATTAAGTAATGATTATGATCATATTTAAGCATAAATGGTATTTATTTACACCAATTAATTAAAGTCTACTTCATTTTTTCCAAAGACAGGAACATCACTCTTATGAAATTATTAAGTAAATATTGAAATCATTTAGAGAGTAGATTTCATTACACATTTTATTTTAAATTTCTTGGACGTATGAAATTATATTATGTACATTTTGTTCATCTTCTATTGATAAATGTTGAATCTTTTTAAAAACCACAAATCATATAACTACAATACAAAACAATAAAACTATTTATTTTGTCCTCAGTAAACATGAATTAATCCATTCAAATGAATGAGCTCAGTTAACTGACAGGCAGGAAGAATTAGCCAATCACAAAAAGGTAGATCAGTTCAGCCAATCACAAAAAAGTAGGTCAGATTCTGCCCAGCAACAGGTTGCCAAGGTCAGCTAAGGCCCTGCGGTTGCTACGGCGATTTCAGGATCTGCCTTGAAAAATGTCTCAAAATTCTAAGAATTTGGCTTCTGACAAGGTCCCGAACAATTGCAAACTGTGAGAAAACCGTAACTCCTGTCCAAAAACCGAAAACACCGTGAGAGACACAGAAGCCGGCAGATTCTGACAGTGTTTATTTTATTCAGATATTCCTTAAAATGAGCGAGTAAGCTCAGTGCGAACACAGAGTGAGATTCTTTTGAAAAAAGACGACGATTACATTAGGTTTAATGGGCAGCGAGACAGATATTGCCGCCGGTCTCGGCCCCCCCGTTTGAATTTTGTGCAGACCCCGCCTGTCAAAGTCACATTTTATGAATCCCAACACCTATGTCTATATTTTGACCAAAAATTATTTGTCTCCTTTTTACGGTTTGGCCGTGAGCTCGAGTTAAAAATAAAAATTAAGGTTATAGCTTACTGCTTCTCACACTCTAGCTAACTGCCGCTTCCACTCTAACTTTGACGAAAAAGTGATTTCCACTCCTCGTTTGACTGCTCATAGTTTGAAAAGTTTACATGTTATGTTAAAATAGTTTGTATTTTTCCAGAGAGGACAAGTTTTCCTCCGTTTTGAAGTTTTAATCACGTTTCTACGTGAACGTATGAGCGAGCTAGGTGACTCTGAAAAAAGGTGAAAAAAGGTGAAATTTTTTGGGTTTTTCAAAAAATTCCCATTCATTTCCAATGGAGAAATCTCCCGGTTTTTTGGGAATAACTTTGGGAAACTTTGGAATTTCAACACCAAAAGTCATAGCACCCATCCCCCGATCGAGCCGCACGTTTTGATGTATATATTGTCGGGGTTTTCTCAAGGCTGCGGGAGGAGTTACGCGCCGAAAAACGGCGGAAGAAGATGTAAGAAGAATAATAAGTATGGAGAAGATTAATAGTTGCCTCGGGGCTAGAACCCCGTGGCACTAACTAGAAAATTCCAGGGAAATTTTGAGTGCCACGGGGCTACTGCCGGGACGAGTACAGCAGAGAGTAGCACACAGAGCACAAGGCAGTAGCAACATGCACTAACTCTATGCACGACACTACAGCACTTTACACTTCACATATAATGTTAGCACACTACATAGTGTGTACAAAACACACACACACACACACACACACACACACACACACACACACACACCTGCCTGGCCTGCATTTGAGCAGTAAGAGTGTCAATAACTGCCGCTTCCACTCTTAACTTTGAAGAAAAAGTGATTTCCACTCCTCATTTGACTGCTCATACTTTGAAAAGTTTACAGGTTATGTTAAAACAGTTTAATGTTGTGAAGAGAGCACAAGTTTTCCTCTGCTTTAAAGTCTGAATCACATTTCTATGTGCAAGTATGAGAGAGCTAGGTGATTCTGAAAAAGGAAGAAATTTTTTGTTCAAAAAGAAATTCCCATTCATTTCCAATGGAGAATTATGCCGATATTGTTTTGGGAATAACTTTGGGAAACTTTGGAATTTCAACACCAAAAGTCATAGCACCCCTCCCCCGATCGAGCCGCACGTTTTGATGTATATATTGTCGAGGTTTCCTCAAAGCTGCGGGAGGAGTTACGCGCCGAAATTTGGCAAAAGAGAATTGTAAAGTAAACACTAGAAAATTCCAGGGAAATTTTGAGTGCCACGGGGCTACTGCCCGGGACGAGTACACGATTTATTTCCAGTCTTCAAAAGTCACCCTGATCATATAACACTAAGTAACTTTTACTGTGGCAGTATTAAGTACATCTTACTGGTCAGTATCAAGTGTAACAGTAGATGTAAGCAGAGAGTAGCACACAGAGCACAAGGCAGTAGCAACATGCACTAACACAACACAGTCTGTACACACACACACACACACACACACACACACACACACACACCAGCCTGCATTTGAGCAGTAAGACTGTCAGTATAATTCATATGTATATATAGAGAGAGACTATCAATACTAGCTCGGCTGCGATCTCAGTTAACTGGCAAAACAGACAGACAGGTAGAATTAGCCAATCACAAAAAGGTAGATCAGTTCAGCCAATCACAAAAAGGTAGATCAGATTCTGCCCAGCAACAGGTTGCCAAGGTCAGCTAAGGCCCTGCGGTTGCTATGGCGATTTCAGGATCTGCCTTGAGAAATGTCTCAAAATTCTAAAGGATTTGGCTTCTGACAAGGTTCCGAACAATTGCAAACTGTGAGAAAACCGTAACTCCTGTCCAAAAACCGAAAACACCGTGAGAGACACAGAAGCCGGCAGATTCTGACAGTGTTTATTTTATTCAGATATTCCTTAAAATGAGCGAGTAAGCTCAGTGCGAACACAGAGTGAGATTCTTTTGAAAAAAGACGACGATTACATTAGGTTTAATGGGCAGCGAGACAGATATTGCCGCCGGTCTCGGCCCCCCCGTTTGAATTTTGTGCAGACCCCGCCTGTCAAAGTCACATTTTATGAATCCCAACACCTATGTCTATATTTTGACCAAAAATTATTTGTCTCCTTTTTACGGTTTGGCCGTGAGCTCGAGTTAAAAATAAAAATTAAGGTTATAGCTTACTGCTTCTCACACTCTAGCTAACTGCCGCTTCCACTCTAACTTTGACGAAAAAGTGATTTCCACTCCTCGTTTGACTGCTCATAGTTTGAAAAGTTTACATGTTATGTTAAAATAGTTTGTATTTTTCCAGAGAGGACAAGTTTTCCTCCGTTTTGAAGTTTTAATCACGTTTCTACGTGAACGTATGAGCGAGCTAGGTGACTCTGAAAAAAGGTGAAAAAAGGTGAAATTTTTGGGGTTTTTCAAAAAATTCCCATTCATTTCCAATGGAGAAATCTCCCGGTTTTTTGGGAATAACTTTGGGAAACTTTGGAATTTCAACACCAAAAGTCATAGCACCCATCCCCCGATCGAGCCGCACGTTTTGATGTATATATTGTCGGGGTTTTCTCAAGGCTGCGGGAGGAGTTACGCGCCGAAAAACGGCGGAAGAAGATGTAAGAAGAATAATAAGTATGGAGAAGATTAATAGTTGCCTCGGGGCTAGAACCCCGTGGCACTAACTAGAAAATTCCAGGGAAATTTTGAGTGCCACGGGGCTACTGCCGGGACGAGTACAGCAGAGAGTAGCACACAGAGCACAAGGCAGTAGCAACATGCACTAACTCTATGCACGACACTACAGCACTTTACACTTCACATATAATGTTAGCACACTACATAGTGTGTACAAAACACACACACACACACACACACACACACACACACACACACACACACACCTGCCTGGCCTGCATTTGAGCAGTAAGAGTGTCAATAACTGCCGCTTCCACTCTTAACTTTGAAGAAAAAGTGATTTCCACTCCTCATTTGACTGCTCATACTTTGAAAAGTTTACAGGTTATGTTAAAACAGTTTAATGTTGTGAAGAGAGCACAAGTTTTCCTCTGCTTTAAAGTCTGAATCACATTTCTATGTGCAAGTATGAGAGAGCTAGGTGATTCTGAAAAAGGAAGAAATTTTTTGTTCAAAAAGAAATTCCCATTCATTTCCAATGGAGAATTATGCCGATATTGTTTTGGGAATAACTTTGGGAAACTTTGGAATTTCAACACCAAAAGTCATAGCACCCCTCCCCCGATCGAGCCGCACGTTTTGATGTATATATTGTCGAGGTTTCCTCAAAGCTGCGGGAGGAGTTACGCGCCGAAATTTGGCAAAAGAGAATTGTAAAGTAAACACTAGAAAATTCCAGGGAAATTTTGAGTGCCACGGGGCTACTGCCCGGGACGAGTACACGATTTATTTCCAGTCTTCAAAAGTCACCCTGATCATATAACACTAAGTAACTTTTACTGTGGCAGTATTAAGTACATCTTACTGGTCAGTATCAAGTGTAACAGTAGATGTAAGCAGAGAGTAGCACACAGAGCACAAGGCAGTAGCAACATGCACTAACACAACACAGTCTGTACACACACACACACACACACACACACACACACACACACCAGCCTGCATTTGAGCAGTAAGACTGTCAGTATAATTCATATGTATATATAGAGAGAGACTATCAATACTAGCTCGGCTGCGATCTCAGTTAACTGGCAAAACAGACAGACAGGTAGAATTAGCCAATCACAAAAAGGTAGATCAGTTCAGCCAATCACAAAAAGGTAGATCAGATTCTGCCCAGCAACAGGTTGCCAAGGTCAGCTAAGGCCCTGCGGTTGCTATGGCGATTTCAGGATCTGCCTTGAGAAATGTCTCAAAATTCTAAAGGATTTGGCTTCTGACAAGGTTCCGAACAATTGCAAACTGTGAGAAAACCGTAACTCCTGTCCAAAAACCGAAAACACCGTGAGAGACACAGAAGCCGGCAGATTCTGACAGTGTTTATTTTATTCAGATATTCCTTAAAATCAGTGAGTAAGCTCAGTGCGAACACAGAGTGAGATTCTTTTGAAAAAAAAAGAAAATTACATTAGGTTTAATGGGGAGCGAGACAGGTATTGCTTCCGGTCTCGGCCCCCCCGTTTAAATTTAGTGCAGACCCCGCCTGTCAACTTCACATTTTATGAATCCCAACACCTATGTCTACATTTTGACAAAAAAATATTTGTCTCCTTTTTACAGTTTGGCTGTGAGCTCGAGTTAAAAATAAAAACTGAGGTCATGTTTTACTGCTTCTCACACTCTAGCTAACTGCCGCTTCCACTCTAACTTTGAAGAAAAACTGATTTCCACTCCTCGTTTGACTGCTCATAGTTTGAAAAGTTTACATTTTATTTAAAAATAGTTTGTATTTTTCCAGAGAGGACAAATTTTCCTCCGTTTTAAAGTTTGAATCACGTTTCTACGTGAACGTATGAGCGAGCTAGGTGACTCCGAAAAAAGGTGAAAAAAGGTGAAATTTTTGGGGGTTTTCAAAAAATTCCCATTCATTTCCAATGGAGAAATCTCCCGGTTTCTTGGGAATAACTTTGGGAAAAATTGGAATTTCAACACCAAAAGTCATAGCACCCCTCCCCCGATCGAGCCGCACGTTTTGATGTATATATTGTCGGGGTTTTCTCAAAGCTGTGGGAGGAGTTACGCGCCGAAAAACGGCGGAAGAATAATGCGGAATAATAATAATATTAAGTATGGAGAAGATTAATAGTTGCCTCGGGGCTTCACCCCGAGGCATTCCTCTCCAGCTTCTGGAGTGGAATGCCTCGGAGCTAGAACCCCGTGGCACTAACTAGAAAATTCCAGGGAAATTTTGAGTGCCACGGGGTTACTGCCGGGACGAGTACACAATTTATTTCCAGTGTTCAAAAGTCACCCTGATCATATAAGAGTAAGTAACTTTTACTGTGGCAGTATTAAGTACATCTTACTGGTCAGTATCATGTGTAACAGTAGCACACAGAGCACAAGGCAGTAGCAACATGCACTAACTCTATGCACGACACTACAGCATTTGACGCTTTACACATACCCTGTATTAGCACATAATATAGTGTGTACAAACACTCACACACAAAGACACACAAAGACACACAAAGACACACACACACACACACACACACACACACACACCATACCTGCCTGGCCTGCATTTGAGCAGTAAGAGTGTCAATAACTAATGCTTCCACTCTAACTTTGAAGAAAAAGTGATTTCCACTCCTCGTTTGACTGCTCATAGTTTGAAAAGTTTACATGTTATGGAAAAACAGTTTAGTGTTGTGAAGAGAGAACAAGTTGTCCTTCGTTTTAAAGTTTGAATCACATTTCTATGTGCAGGTATGAGAGAGCTAGTTGACTTCGAAAAAAGATGAAATTTTGTGTTTAAAAAGAAATTCCCATTCATTTCTAATGAAGGATTATGCCTGTTTTGTTTTGGGAATAACTTTGGGAAAAATTGGAATTTCAACACCAAAAGTCATAGCACCTCTTTCCCGATCGAGCCGCACGTTTTGATGTATATATTGTCGGGGTTTTCTCAAAACTGTGGGAAGAGTTACGCGCCGAAATTTGGCAAAAGAGAATTGTAAAGTAAACACTAGAAAATTCCAGGGAAATTTTGAGTGCCACGGGGCTACTGCCGGGACGAGTACAGCAGAGAGTAGCACACAGAGCACAAGGCAGTAGCAACATGCACTAACTCTATGCACGACACTACAGCACACACACACACGCACACACACACACACACACAAACACACACCTGCCTGGCCTGCATTTGAGCAGTAAGAGTGTCAATAACTGACACTTCCACTCTAACTTTGAAGAAAAAGTGATTTCCACTTCTCGTTTGACTGCTCATAGTTTGAAAAGTTTACATGTTATGTTAAAACAGTTTAGTGTTCTGAAGAGAGCACATGTTTTCCTTCGTTTTAAAGTTTGAATCACATTTCTATGTGCAGGTATAAGAGAGCTAGGTGATTCTGAAAAAAGATGAAATTTTGTGTTCACAAAGAAATTCCCATTCATTTCCAATGGAGAATCATGCCTGTTTTGTTTTGGGAATAACATTGGGAAAAATTGGAATTTCAACACCAAAAGTCATAGCACCCCTCCCCCGATCGAGCCGCACGTTTTGATGTATATATTGTCGGGGTTTTCTCAAAGCTGCGGGACGAGATACACGCCGAAATATGGCAAAAGAGAATTGTAAAGTAATCACTAGAAAATTCCAGGGAAATTTTGAGTGCCACGGGGCTACTGCCGGGACGAGTACAGCAAAGAGTAGAACACAGAGCACAAGGCAGTAGGAACATGCACTAACTCTATGCACGACACTACAGCACACACACACACACACACACACACACACACACACACACCATACCTGCCTGGCCTGCATTTGAGCAGTAAGAGTGTCAATAACTGACACTTCCACTCTAACTTTGAAGAAAAAGTGATTTCCACTCCTCGTTTGACTGCTCATAGTTTGAAAAGTTTACATGCTATGTAAAAACAGTTCAGTGTTGTGAAGAGAGCACAAGTCTTCCTTCGTTTTAAAGTTTGAATCACATTTCTATGTGCAAGTATGAGAGAGCTAGGTGATTCTGAAAAAAGATGAAATTTTGTGTTTAAAAAGAAATTCCCATTCATTTCCAATGGAGAATCATGCCTATTTTGTTTTGGGAATAACTTTGGGAAACGTTGGAATTTCAACACCAAAAGTCATAGCACCTCTCCCCCGATTGAGCCGCACGTTTTGATGTATATATTGTTGGGGTTTTCTCAAAGCTGCGGGACGAGTTACGCGCCGAAATATGGCAAAAGAGAATTGTAAAGTAAACACTAGAAAATTCCAGGGAAATTTTGAGTGCCACGGGGCTACTGCCGGTACGAGTACACGATTTATTTTTTCCTTATGAATGTACTTTATTCTCAACTTAACATCCCTGAAAATATTAAGTAATGATTATGATCATATCTAAGCATAAATAATATTTATTTAAACTTATTAATTAAAGTCTACTTCATTTTTTCCACTGACAGGAACATCACTGTTATGAAATTATTAAGTATTATTAAGTATTAAGCACTACAACACAGTGTGTACACACACACACACACACACACACACACACACACACACACCAGCCTGCATTTGAGCAGTAAGACTGTCAGTATAATTCATATGTATATATAGAGACAGAGTATCAATACTAGCTCGGCCACTACCTCAGTTAACTGGCAAAACAGACAGACAGGTAGAATTAGCCAATCACAAAAAGGTAGATCAGTTTAGCCAATCACAAAAAAGTAGGTCAGATTCTGCCCAGCGACAGGTTGCCAAGGTCAGCTAAGGCCCTGCGGTTGCTACGGCGATTTCAGGATCTGCCTTGAAAAATGTCTCAAAATTCTAAAGGATTTGGCTTCTGACAAGGTCCCGAACAATTGCAAACTGTGAGAAAACCGTAACTCCTGTCCAAAAACTGAAAACACCGTGAGAGACACAGAAGCCGGCAGATTCTGACAGTGTTTATTTTATTCAGATATTCCTTAAAATGAGCGAGTAAGCTCAGTGTGAACACAGAGTGAGATTCTTTTGAAATAAGAAGACGATTACATTAGGTTTAATGGGGAGCGAGACAGGTATTGCCGCCGGTCTCGGCCCCCCCGTTTAAATTTTGTGCAGACCCCGCCTGTCAAAGTCACATTTTATGAATCCCAACACCTATGTCTACATTTTGACAAAAAATTATTTGTCTCCTTTTTACGGTTTGGCCGTGAGCTCGAGTTAAAAATAAAAATGAAGGTTATGGTTTACTGCTTCTCACACTCTAGCTAACTGCCGCTTCCACTCTAACTTTGACGAAAAAGTGATTTCCACTCCTCGTTTGACTGCTCATAGTTTGAAAAGTTTACATGTTATGTCAAAACAGTTTGGTATTTTTCCAGAGAGGACAAGTTTTCCTCCGTTTTGAAGTTTTAATCACGTTTCTACGTGCACGTATGAGCGAGCTACGTGACTCTGAAAAAAGGTGAAAAAAGGTTAAATTTTTGGGGTTTTTCAAAAAATTCCCATTCATTTCCAATGCAGAAATCTCTCGGTTTTTTGGGAATAACATTGGGAAACTTTGGAATTTCAACACCAAAAGTCATAGCACCCCTCCCCCGATCGAGCCGCACGTTTTGATGTATATATTGTCGAGGTTTCCTCAAAGCTGCGGGAGGAGTTACGCGCCGAAATTTGGCAAAAGAGAATTGTAAAGTAAACACTAGAAAATTCCAGGGAAATTTTGAGTGCCACGGGGCTACTGCCGGGACGAGTACAGCAGAGAGTAGCACACAGAGCACAAGGCAGTAGGAACATGCACTAACTCTATGCACGACACTACAGCACACACACACACACACACACACACACACACACACACACACACACACACACACACCATACCTGCCTGGCCTGCATTTGAGCAGTAAGACTGTCAATAACTGACGCTTCCACTCTAACTTTGAAGAAAAAGTGATTTCCACTCCTCGTTTGACTGCTCATAGTTTGAAAAGTTTACATGTTATGTTAAAACAGTTTAGTGTTTTGGAGAGAGCACAAGTTGTCCTTCGTTTTAAAGTTTGAATCACATTTCTATGTGCAAGTATAAGAGAGCTAGGTCATTCTAAAAAAAGATGAAATTTTGTGTTCAAAAAGAAATTCCCATTCATTTCCAATGGAGAATCATGCCTATTTTGTTTTAGGAATAACTTTGGGAAAAATAGGAATTTCAACACCAAAAGTCATAGCACCTCTTTCCCGATTGAGCCGCACGTTTTGATGTATATATTGTCGGGGTTTTCTCAAAGCTGCGGGAGGAGTTACGCGCCGAAATATGGCAAAAGAGAATTGTAAAGTAAACACTAGAAAATTCCAGGGAAATTTTGAGTGCCACGGGGCTACTGCCGGGACGAGTACAGCAGAGAGTAGCACACAGAGCACAAGGCAGTAGGAACATGCACTAACTCTATGCACGACACTACAGCACTTGACGCTTCACACATACCCTGTATTAGCACACAACATAGTTTGTACAAACACTCACACACAAAGACACACACACACACACACACACACACACCTCCCTGGCCTGCATTTGAGCAGTAAGACTGTCAATAACTGACGCTTCCACTCTAACTTTGAAAAAAAAGTGATTTCCACTCCTCGTTTGACTGCTCATAGTTTGAAAAGTTTACATGTTATGTAAAACAGTTTAGTGTTTTGGAGAGAGCACAAGTTTTCCTCCGTTTTAAAGTTTGAATCATATTTCTATGTGCAAGTATAAGAGAGCTAGGTGATTCTGAAAAAAGATGACATTTTGTGTTTAAAAAGAAATTCCCATTCATTTCCAATGGAGGATCATGCCTGTTTTGTTTTGGGAATAACTTTGTGAAAAATTAGAATTTCAACACCAAAAGTCATAGCACCCCTCCCCCGATCGAGCCGCACGTTTTGATGTATATATTGTCGGGGTTTTCTCAAAACTGTGGGAGGAGTTACGCGCCGAAATTTGGCAAAAGAGAATTGTAAAGTAAACACTAGAAAATTCCAGGGAAATTTTGAGTGCCACGGGGCTACTGCCGGGACGAGTACAGCAGAGAGTAGGAACATGGAATAACTCTATGCACGACACTACAGCACTTGACGCTTCACACATACCCTGTATTAGCACACAACATAGTGTGTACAAAGACACACACACACACACACACACACACACACACACACACACACACACCTGCCTGGCCTGCATTTGAGCAGTAAGAGTGTCAATAACTGATGTTTCCACTCTAACTTTCAAGAAAAATTGACTTCCACTCCTCGTTTGACCGATCATACTTTTAAAAGTTTACATGTTATGTTAAAACAGTTTAGTGTTGTGAAGAGAGCACAAGTTTTCCTTCGTTTTAAAGTTTGAATCACATTTCTATGTGCAAGTATGAGAGAGCTAGGTGATTCTGAAAAAAGATGAAATTTTGTGTTTAAAAAGAAATTCCCATTCATTTCCAATGGAGGATTATGCCTGTGTTGTTTTGGGAATAACTTTGGGAAAAATAGGAATTTCAACACCAAAAGTCATAGCACCCCTCCCCCGATCGAGCCGCACGTTTTGATGTATATATTGTCAGGGTTTTCTCAAAGCTGTGGGAGGAGTTACGCGCCGAAATATGGCGGAAGAGAATTGTAAAGTAAACAC
>NC_070595.1:3645983-3668483 GCF_027409825.1 Scomber japonicus | reverse complement strand
AGACAGATAGATAGATAGATAGATAGATAGATAGATACAAAGATAGATAGATAGATAGATAGATAGTTCGATACATAGATAGATAGATAGATAGATAGATAGATAGATAGATAGATAGACAGATAGATCGATAGATAGATAGATAGATAGATAGATAGATAGATAGATAGATAGATAGATAGTTCGATACATAGATAGATAGATAGATAGATAGATAGATAGATAGATACAAAGATAGATAGATAGATAGATAGATAGATAGATAGACAGATAGATAGACAGATAGATAGATAGATAGATAGATAGATAGATACATAGATAGATAGATAGATACATAGATACTGGTAAAACAGACAGACAGGTAGAATTAGCCAATCACAAAAAGGTAGGTCAGTTCAGCCAATCACAAAAAGGTAGATCAGATTCTGCCCAGCAACAGGTTGCCATGGTCAGCTAAGGCCCTGCGGTTGCTATGGCGATTTCAGGATCTGCCTTGAAAAATGTCTCAACATTCTAAAAGATTTGGCTTCTGACAAGGTTCCGAACAATTGCAAACTGTGAGAAAACCGTAACTCCTGTCCAAAAACCGAAAACACCGTGAGAGACACAGAAGCCGGCAGATTCTGACAGTGTTTATTTTATTCAGATATTCCTTAAAATGAGCGAGTAAGCTCAGTGCGAACACAGAGTGAGATTCTTTTGAAATAAGAAGACGATTACATTAGGTTTAATGGGGAGCGAGACAGGTATTGCCGCCGGTCTCGGCCCCCCCCGTTTAAATTTTGTGCAGATCCCGCCTGTCAAAGTCACATTTTATGAATCCCAACACCTATGTCTGCATTTTGACAAAAAATTATTTGTCTCCTTTTTACGGTTTGGCCGTGAGCTCGAGTTAAAAATAAAAATTAAGGTTATGGTTTACTGCTTCTCACACTCTAGCTAACTGCTGCTTCCACTCTAACTTTGACGAAAAAGTGATTTCCACTCCTCGTTTGACTTCTCATAGTTTGAAAAGTTTACATGTTATGTTAAAATAGTTTGTATTTGTCCAGAGAGGACAAATTTTCCTCCGTTTTGAAGTTTTAATCACGTTTCTACGTGCACGTATGAGCGAGTTAGGTGACTCTGAAAAAAGGTGAAATTTTGTGTTTTTAAAAAAAAATTCCCATTCATTTTCAATGGAGAATTATTCCCGGTTTTTTGGGAATAACTTTGGGAAACTTTGGAATTTCAACACCAAAAGTCATAGCACCCATCCCCCGATCGAGCCGCACGTTTTGATGTATATATTGTCGGGGTTTTCTCAAAGCTGCGGGAGGAGTTACGCGCCGAAAAACGGCGGAAGAAGAATAAGAAAAATAATAATATTAAGTATGGAGAAGATTAATAGTTGCCTCGGGCTTCGCCCGAGGCATTCCTCTCCAGCTTCTGGAGTGGAATGCCTCGGGGCTTGAACCCCGTGGCACTAACTAGAAAATTCCAGGGAAATTTTGAGTGCCACGGGGCTACTGCCGGGACGAGTACAGCAGAGAGTAGCACACAGAGCACAAGGCAGTAGCAACATGCACTAACTCTATGCACAACATTACAGCACTTTACACTTCACATATGTTAGCACACTACACAGTGTGTACAAAATACACACACACACACACACACACACACACACACACACACACCATACCTGCCTGGCCTGCATTTGAGCAGTAAGAGTGTCAATAACTGACACTTCCACTCTAACTTTGAAGAAAAAGTGATTTCCACTCCTCGTTTGACTGCTCATAGTTTGAAAAGTTTACATGCTATGTAAAAACAGTTTAGTGTTGTGAAGAGAGCACAAGTCTTCCTTCGTTTTAAAGTTTGAATCACATTTCTATGTGCAAGTATGAGAGAGCTATGTGATTCTGAAAACAGATGAAATTTTGTGTTCAAAAAGAAATTCCCATTCATTTCCAATGAAAAATCATGCCTGTTTTGTTTTGGGAATAACATTGGGAAAAATAGGAATTTCAACACCAAAAGTCATAGCACCCCTCCCCCGATCGAGCCGCACGTTTTGATGTATATATTGTTGGGGTTTTCTCAAAGCTGCGGGACGAGTTACGCGCCGAAATATGGCAAAAGAGAATTGTAAAGTAAACACTAGAAAATTCCAGGGAAATTTTGAGTGCCACGGGGCTACTGCCGGGACGAATACATGATTTATTTCCAGTGTTCAAAAGTCACCCTGATCATGTAACACTAAGTAACTTTTACTGTGGCAGTATTAAGTACATCTTACTGGTCAGTATCAAGTGTAACAGTAGCACACAGAGCACAAGGCAGTAGCAACATGCACTAACTGTATGCACGACACTACAGCATTTGACGCTTCACACATACCCTGTATTTAGCACATAATATAGTGTGTACAAACACTCACACACAAAGACACACAAAGACACACACACACACACACACACACACACACACACACACACACACACACACACACACACACACACACACCTGCCTGGCCTGCATTTGAGCAGTAAGACTGTCAATAACTGACGCTTCCACATTAACTTTCAAGAAAAATTGACTTCCACTCCTCGTTTGACTGCTCATACTTTTAAAAGTTTACATGTTATGTTAAAACAGTTTAGTGTTTTGGAGAGAGCACAAGTTTTCCTTCGTTTTAAAGTTTGAATGACATTTCTATGTGCAAGTATAAGAGAGCTAGGTGATTCTGAAAAAAGATGAAATTTTGTGTTTAAAAAGAAATTCCCATTCATTTCCAATGGAGGATCATGCCTGTTTTGTTTTGGGAATAACTTTGTGAAAAATTGGAATTTCAACACCAAAAGTCATAGCACCCCTCCCCCGATCGAGCCGCACGTTTTGATGTATATATTGTCGGGGTTTTCTCAAAGCTGCGGGAGGAGTTACGCACCGAAATATGGCAAAGGAGAATTGTAAAGTAAACACTAGAAAATTCCAGGGAAATTTTGAGTGCCACGGGGCTACTGCCGGGACGAGTACATGATTTATTTCCAGTGTTCAAAAGTCACCCTGATCATATAACACTAAGTAACTTTTACTGTGGCAGTATTAAGTACATCTTACTGGTCAGTATCAAGTGTAACAGTAGATGTAAGCAGAGAGTAGCACACAGAGCACAAGGCAGTAGCAACATGCACTAACTCTAAGCACTACACTACAGCACTTGACGCTTCACACATACCCTGTATTAGCACACAACATAGTGTATACAAACACACACACACACACACACACACACACACACACACACACACATACCTGCCTGGCCTGCATTTGAGCAGTAAGAGTGTCAATAACTAATGCTTCCACTCTAAAAAGTGATTTCCACTCCTCGTTTGACTGCTCATAGTTTGAAAAGTTTACATGTTATGGAAAAACAGTTTAGTGTTGTGAAGAGAGAACAAGTTGTCCTTCGTTTTAAAGTTTGAATCACATTTCCATGTGCAAGTATAAGAGAGCTAGGTGACTCTGAAAAAAGATGAAATTTTGTGTTCAAAAAGAAATTCCCATTCATTTCCAATGGAGAATCATGCCTGTTGTGTTTTGGGAATAACTTTGGGAAAAATTGGAATTTCAACACCAAAAGTCATAGCACCCCTCCCCCGATCGAGCCGCACGTTTTGATGTATATATTGTTGGGGTTTTCTCAAAGCTGCGGGACGAGTTACACGCCGAAATATGGCAAAAGAGAATTGTAAAGTAAACACTAGAAAATTCCAGGGAAATTTTGAGTGCCACGGGGCTACTGCCGGGACGAATACATGATTTATTTCCAGTGTTCAAAAGTCACCCTGATCATATAACACTAAGTAACTTTTACTGTGGCAGTATTAAGTACATCTTACTGGTCAGTATCAAGTGTAACAGTAGCACACAGAGCACAAGGCAGTAGCAACATGCACTAACTGTATGCACGACACTACAGCATTTGACGCTTCACACATACCCTGTATTAGCACATAATATAGTGTGTACAAACACTCACACACAAAGACACACAAAGACACACACACACACACACACACACACACACACACACACACCTGCCTGGCCTGCATTTGAGCAGTAAGAGTGTCAATAACTGACGCTTCCACTCTAACTTTGAAAAAAAAGTGATTTCCACTCCTCGTTTGACTGCTCATACTTTTAAAAGTTTACATGTTATGTAAAAACAGTTTAGTGTTTTGGAGAGAGCACAAGTTTTCCTCCGTTTTAAAGTTTGAATCACATTTCTATGTGCAAGTATAAGAGAGCTAGGTGATTCTGAAAAAAGATGAAATTTTGTGTTTAAAAAGAAATTCCCATTCATTTCCAATGGAGGATCATGCCTGTTTTGTTTTGGGAATAACTTTGGGAAAAATTGGAATTTCAACACCAAAAGTCATAGCACCCCTCCCCCGATCGAGCCGCACGTTTTGATGTATATATTGTCAGGGTTTTCTCAAAGCTGTGGGAGGAGTTACGCGCCGAAATATGGCGGAAGAGAATTGTAAAGTAAACACTAGAAAATTCCAGGGAAATTTTGAGTGCCACAGGGCTACTGCCGGGACGAGTACATGATTTATTTCCAGTGTTCAAAAGTCACCCTGATCATATAACACTAAGTAACTTTTACTGTGGCAGTATTAAGTACATCTTACTGGTCAGTATCAAGTGTAACAGTAGATGTAAGCAGAGAGTAGCACAGAGAGCACAAGGCAGTAGCAACATGCACTAACTCTGAGCACTACAATACAGCACTTTACACTTCACACATAATGTTAGCACACTACACAGTGTGTACAAACACTTACACACAAAGACACACACACACACACACACACACACACACACACCATACCTGCCTGGCCTGCATTTGAGCAGTAAGAGTGTCAATAACTGACACTTCCACTCTAACTTTGAAGAAAAAGTGATTTCCACTCCTCGTTTGACTGCTCATAGATTGAAAAGTTTACATGTTATGGAAAAACAGTTTAGTGTTGTGAAGAGAGCACAGGTTTTCCTTTGTTTTAAAGTTTGAATCACATTTCTATTTGTAAGTATGAGAGAGCTATGTGATTCTGAAAACAGATGAAATTTTGTGTTCAAAAAGAAATTCCCATTCATTTCCAATGAAGAATCATGCCTGTTTTGTTTTGGGAATAACATTGGGAAAAATAGGAATTTCAACACCAAAAGTCATAGCACCCCTCCCCCGATCGAGCCGCACGTTTTGATGTATATATTGTCGAGGTTTCCTCAAAGCTGCGGGACGAGTTACGCGCCGAAATATGGCAAAAGAGAATTGTAAAGTAAACACTAGAAAATTCCAGGGAAATTTTGAGTGCCACGGGGCTACTGCCGGGACGAATACATGATTTATTTCCAGTGTTCAAAAGTCACCCTGATCATGTAACACTAAGTAACTTTTACTGTGGCAGTATTAAGTACATCTTACTGGTCAGTATCAAGTGTAACAGTAGCACACAGAGCACAAGGCAGTAGCAACATGCACTAACTGTATGCACGACACTACAGCATTTGACGCTTCACACATACCCTGTATTTAGCACATAATATAGTGTGTACAAACACTCACACACAAAGACACACAAAGACACACACACACACACACACACACACACACACACACACACACACACACACACACACACACACACACACCTGCCTGGCCTGCATTTGAGCAGTAAGACTGTCAATAACTGACGCTTCCACATTAACTTTCAAGAAAAATTGACTTCCACTCCTCGTTTGACTGCTCATACTTTTAAAAGTTTACATGTTATGTTAAAACAGTTTAGTGTTTTGGAGAGAGCACAAGTTTTCCTTCGTTTTAAAGTTTGAATGACATTTCTATGTGCAAGTATAAGAGAGCTAGGTGATTCTGAAAAAAGATGAAATTTTGTGTTTAAAAAGAAATTCCCATTCATTTCCAATGGAGGATCATGCCTGTTTTGTTTTGGGAATAACTTTGTGAAAAATTGGAATTTCAACACCAAAAGTCATAGCACCCCTCCCCCGATCGAGCCGCACGTTTTGATGTATATATTGTCGGGGTTTTCTCAAAGCTGCGGGAGGAGTTACGCACCGAAATATGGCAAAGGAGAATTGTAAAGTAAACACTAGAAAATTCCAGGGAAATTTTGAGTGCCACGGGGCTACTGCCGGGACGAGTACATGATTTATTTCCAGTGTTCAAAAGTCACCCTGATCATATAACACTAAGTAACTTTTACTGTGGCAGTATTAAGTACATCTTACTGGTCAGTATCAAGTGTAACAGTAGATGTAAGCAGAGAGTAGCACACAGAGCACAAGGCAGTAGCAACATGCACTAACTCTAAGCACTACACTACAGCACTTGACGCTTCACACATACCCTGTATTAGCACACAACATAGTGTATACAAACACACACACACACACACACACACACACACACACACACACACATACCTGCCTGGCCTGCATTTGAGCAGTAAGAGTGTCAATAACTAATGCTTCCACTCTAAAAAGTGATTTCCACTCCTCGTTTGACTGCTCATAGTTTGAAAAGTTTACATGTTATGGAAAAACAGTTTAGTGTTGTGAAGAGAGAACAAGTTGTCCTTCGTTTTAAAGTTTGAATCACATTTCCATGTGCAAGTATAAGAGAGCTAGGTGACTCTGAAAAAAGATGAAATTTTGTGTTCAAAAAGAAATTCCCATTCATTTCCAATGGAGAATCATGCCTGTTGTGTTTTGGGAATAACTTTGGGAAAAATTGGAATTTCAACACCAAAAGTCATAGCACCCCTCCCCCGATCGAGCCGCACGTTTTGATGTATATATTGTTGGGGTTTTCTCAAAGCTGCGGGACGAGTTACACGCCGAAATATGGCAAAAGAGAATTGTAAAGTAAACACTAGAAAATTCCAGGGAAATTTTGAGTGCCACGGGGCTACTGCCGGGACGAATACATGATTTATTTCCAGTGTTCAAAAGTCACCCTGATCATATAACACTAAGTAACTTTTACTGTGGCAGTATTAAGTACATCTTACTGGTCAGTATCAAGTGTAACAGTAGCACACAGAGCACAAGGCAGTAGCAACATGCACTAACTGTATGCACGACACTACAGCATTTGACGCTTCACACATACCCTGTATTAGCACATAATATAGTGTGTACAAACACTCACACACAAAGACACACAAAGACACACACACACACACACACACACACACACACACACCTGCCTGGCCTGCATTTGAGCAGTAAGAGTGTCAATAACTGACGCTTCCACTCTAACTTTCAAAAAAAAGTGATTTCCACTCCTCGTTTGACTGCTCATACTTTTAAAAGTTTACATGTTATGTAAAAACAGTTTAGTGTTTTGGAGAGAGCACAAGTTTTCCTCCGTTTTAAAGTTTGAATCACATTTCTATGTGCAAGTATAAGAGAGCTAGGTGATTCTGAAAAAAGATGAAATTTTGTGTTTAAAAAGAAATTCCCATTCATTTCCAATGGAGGATCATGCCTGTTTTGTTTTGGGAATAACTTTGGGAAAAATTGGAATTTCAACACCAAAAGTCATAGCACCCCTCCCCCGATCGAGCCGCACGTTTTGATGTATATATTGTCAGGGTTTTCTCAAAGCTGTGGGAGGAGTTACGCGCCGAAATATGGCGGAAGAGAATTGTAAAGTAAACACTAGAAAATTCCAGGGAAATTTTGAGTGCCACAGGGCTACTGCCGGGACGAGTACATGATTTATTTCCAGTGTTCAAAAGTCACCCTGATCATATAACACTAAGTAACTTTTACTGTGGCAGTATTAAGTACATCTTACTGGTCAGTATCAAGTGTAACAGTAGATGTAAGCAGAGAGTAGCACAGAGAGCACAAGGCAGTAGCAACATGCACTAACTCTGAGCACTACAATACAGCACTTTACACTTCACACATAATGTTAGCACACTACACAGTGTGTACAAACACTTACACACAAAGACACACACACACACACACACACACACACACACACCATACCTGCCTGGCCTGCATTTGAGCAGTAAGAGTGTCAATAACTGACACTTCCACTCTAACTTTGAAGAAAAAGTGATTTCCACTCCTCGTTTGACTGCTCATAGATTGAAAAGTTTACATGTTATGGAAAAACAGTTTAGTGTTGTGAAGAGAGCACAGATTTTCCTTTGTTTTAAAGTTTGAATCACATTTCTATTTGTAAGTATGAGAGAGCTATGTGATTCTGAAAACAGATGAAATTTTGTGTTCAAAAAGAAATTCCCATTCATTTCCAATGAAGAATCATGCCTGTTTTGTTTTGGGAATAACATTGGGAAAAATAGGAATTTCAACACCAAAAGTCATAGCACCCCTCCCCCGATCGAGCCGCACGTTTTGATGTATATATTGTTGGGGTTTTCTCAAAGCTGCGGGACGAGTTACGCGCCGAAATATGGCAAAAGAGAATTGTAAAGTAAACACTAGAAAATTCCAGGGAAATTTTGAGTGCCACGGGGCTACTGCCGGGACGAGTACACGATTTATTTCCAGTCTTCAAAAGTCACCCTGATCATATAACACTAAGTAACTTTTACTGTGGCAGTATTAAGTACATCTTACTAGTCAGTATCAAGTGTAACAGTAGATGTAAGCAGAGAGTAGCACACAGAGCACAAGGCAGTAGCAACATGCACTAACTCTAAGCACTACAACACAGTGTGTACACATACACACACACACACACACACACACACACACACACACACACACACACACACACACACCAGCCTGCATTTGAGCAGTAAGACTGTCAGTATAATTCATATGTATATATAGAGAGTATCAATACTAGCTCGGCTGCTACCCCAGTTAACTGGCAAAACAGACAGACAGGTAGAATTAGCCAATCACAAAAAGGTAGATCAGTTTAGCCAATCACAAAAAAGTAGGTCAGATTCTGCCCAGCAACAGGTTGCCAAGGTCAGCTAAGGCCCTGCGGTTGCTACGGCGATTTCAGGATCTGCCTTGAAAAATGTCTCAAAATTCTAAAGGATTTGGCTTCTGACAAGGTCCCGAACAATTGCAAACTGTGAGAAAACCGTAACTCCTGTCCAAAAACCGAAAACACCGTGAGAGACACAGAAGCCGGAAGATTCTGACAGTGTTTATTTTATTCACATATTCCTTAAAATGAGCGAGTAAGCTCAGTGCGAACACAGAGTGAGATTCTTTTGAAATAAGAAGACGATTACATTAGGTTTAATGGGGAGCGAGACAGGTATTGCCGCCGGTCTCGGCCCCCCCGTTTAAATTTTGTGCAGACCCCGCCTGTCAAAGTCACATTTTATGAATCCCAACACCTATGTCTACATTTTGACAAAAAATTATTTGTCTCCTTTTTACGGTTTGGCCGTGAGCTCGAGTTAAAAATAAAAATTAAGGTTATGGTTTACTGCTTCTCACACTCTAGCTAACTGCCGCTTCCACTCTAACTTTGAAGAAAATGTGATTTCCACTCCTCGTTTGACTGCTCATAGTTTGAAAAGTTTACATGTTATGTTAAAATAGTTTGTATTTTTCCAGAGAGAACAAGTTTTCCTCCGTTTAAAAGTTTAAATCATGTTTCTACGTGCACGTATGAGAGAGCTAGGTGACTCTGAAAAAAGGTGAAATTTTGTGTTTTTAAAAAAAAATTCCCATTCATTTTCAATGGAGAAATATTCCCGGTTTTTTGGGAATAATTTTGGGAAACTTTGGAATTTCAACACCAAAAGTCATAGCACCCCTCCCCCGATCGAGCCGCACGTTTTGATGTATATATTGTCGGGGTTTTCTCAAAGCTGCGGGAGGAGTTACGCGCCGAAAAACGGCGGAAGAATAAAAGAAATAATACTAGAAAATTCCAGGGAAATTTTGAGTGCCACGGGGCTACTGCCGGGACGAGTACAGCAGAGAGTAGCACACAGAGCACAAGGCAGTAGCAACATGCACTAACTCTATGCACGACACTACAGCACACACACACACACACACACACACACACACACACACACACACACACACACACACACACCTGCCTGGCCTGCATTTGAGCAGTAAGACTGTCAATAACTGACGCTTCCACTCTAACTTTGAAGAAAAAGTGATTTCCACTCCTCGTTTGACTGCTCATAGTGTCAAAAGTTTACATGTTATGTTAAAACAGTTTAGTGTTGTGAAGAGAGGACAAGTTTTCCTTCGTTTTAAAGTTTGAATAACATTTCTATGTGCAAGTATGAGAGAGCTAGGTGACTCTGAAAAAAGATGAAATTTTGTGTTCAAAAAGAAATTCCCATTCATTTCCAATGGAGAATTATGCCTGTTTTGTTTTGGGAATAACTTTGGGGAAAATTGGAATTTCAACACCAAAAGTCATAGCACCCCTCCCCCGATCGAGCCGCACGTTTTGATGTATATATTGTCGGGGTTTTCTCAAAACTGTGGGAGGAGTTACGCGCCGAAATATGGCAAAAGAGAATTGTAAAGTAAACACTAGAAAATTCCAGGGAAATTTTGAGTGCCACGGGGCTACTGCCGGGACGAGTACAGCAGAGAGTAGGAACATGCACTAACTCTATGCACGACACTACAGCACTTGACGCTTCACACATACCCTGTATTAGCACACAACATAGTGTGTACAAAGACACACACACACACACACACACACACACACACACACACACTCACACACACACACACACACACACACACCTGCCTGGCCTGCATTTGAGCAGTAAGAGTGTCAATAACTGATGATTCCACTCTAACTTTCAAGAAAAATTGACTTCCACTCCTCGTTTGACTGATCATACTTTTAAAAGTTTACATGTTATGTTAAAACAGTTTAGTGTTGTGAAGAGAGCACAAGTTTTCCTTTGTTTTAAAGTTTGAATCACATTTCTATGTGCAAGTATGAGAGAGCTAGGTGCTTCTGAAAAAAGATGAAATTTTGTGTTTAAAAAAAAAATCCCATTCATTTCCAATGGAGGATTATGCCTGTGTTGTTTTGGGAATAACTTTGGAAAAAATAGGAATTTCAACACCAAAAGTCATAGCACCCCTCCCCCGATCGAGCCGCACGTTTTGATGTATATATTGTCAGGGTTTTCTCAAAGCTGTGGGAGGAGTTACGCGCCGAAATATGGCAAAAGAGAATTGTAAAGTAAACACTAGAAAATTCCAGGGAAATTTTGAGTGCCACGGGGCTACTGCCGGGACGAGTACAGCAGAGAGTAGCACACAGAGCACAAGGCAGTATGAACATGCACTAACTCTATGCACAACACTACAGCACACACACACACACGCACACACACACACAAACACACACCTGCCTGGCCTGCATTTGAGCAGTAAGACTGTCAACAACTGCCGCTTCCACTCTAACTTTGAAGAAAAAGTGATTTCCACTCCTCGTTTGACTGCTCATAGTTTGAAAAGTTTAAATGTTATGTTAAAACAGTTTAGTGTTGTGAAGAGAGCACAAGTTTTCCTTCGTTTTAAAGTTTGAATCACATTTCTATGTGCAAGTATAAGAGAGCTAGGTGACTCTGAAAAAAGATGAAATTTTGTGATTAAAAAGAAATTCCCATTCATTTCCAATGGAGAATTATGCCTATTTTGTTTTGGGAATAACTTTGGGAAAAATAGGAATTTCAACACCAAAAGTCATAGCACCCCTCCCCCGATCGAGCCGCACGTTTTGATGTATATATTGTCGGGGTTTTCTCAAAGCTGTGGGAGGAGTTACGCGCCGAAATATGGCAAAAGAGAATTGTAAAGTAATCATATAACACTAAGTAACTTTTACTGTGGCAGTATTAAGTACATCTTACTAGTCAGTATCAAGTGTAACAGTAGATGTAAGCAGAGAGTAGCACACAGAGCACAAGGCAGTAGCAACATGCACTAACTCTAAGCACTACAACACAGTGTGTACACATACACACACACACACACACACACACACACACACACACACACACACACACACACACACACACACACACCAGCCTGCATTTGAGCAGTAAGACTGTCAGTATAATTCATATGTATATATAGAGAGAGAGTATCAATACTAGCTCGGCTGCTACCTCAGTTAACTGGCAAAACAGACAGACAGGAAGAATTGGCCAATCACAAAAAGGTAGATCAGTTTAGCCAATCACAAAAAAGTAGGTCAGATTCTGCCCAGCAACAGGTTGCTAAGGTCAGCTAAGGCCCTGCGGTTGCTACGGCGATTTCAGGCTCTGCCTTGAAAAAAGTCTCAGAATTCTAAAAAGTTTGGCTTCTGACAAGGTTCCGAACAATTGCAAACTGTGAGAAAACCGTAACTCCTGTCCAAAAACCGAAAACACCGTGAGAGACACAGAAGCCGGCAGATTCTGACAGTGTTTATTTTATTCAGATATTCCTTAAAATGAGCGAGTAAGCTCAGTGCGAACACAGAGTGAGATTCATTTGAAAAGAGAAGACGATTACATTAGGTTTAATGGGGAGCGAGACAGGGATTGCCGCCGGTCTCGGCCCCCCCGTTTAAATTTTGTGCAGACCCCGCCTGTCAACTTCACATTTTATGAATCCCAACACCTATGTCTATATTTTGACCAAAAATTATTTGTCTGCTGTTTACGGTTTGGCCGTGAGCTCAAGTTAAAAATAAAAATTAAGGTTATGGTTTACTGCTTCTCACACTCTAGCTAACTGCCGCTTCCACTCTAACTTTGACGAAAAAGTGATTTCCACTCCTCATTTGACTGCTCATAGTTTGAAAAGTTTACATGTTATGTTAAAATAGTTTGTATTTTTCCAGAGAGAACAAGTTTTCCTCCGTTTAAAAGTTTAAATCATGTTTCTACGTGCACGTATGAGAGAGCTAGGTGACTCTGAAAAAAGGTGAATTTTTGTGGTTTTAAAAAAAAATTCCCATTCATTTCCAATGGAGAAATATTCCCGGTTTTTTGGGAATAACTTTGGGAAACTTTGGAATTTCAACACCAAAAGTCATAGCACCCCTCCCCCGATCGAGCCGCACGTTTTGATGTATATATTGTTGGGGTTTTCTCAAAGCTGCGGGACGAGTTACGCGCCGAAATATGGCAAAAGAGAATTGTAAAGTAAACACTAGAAAATTCCAGGGAAATTTTGAGTGCCACGGGGCTACTGCCGGGACGAGTACACGATTTATTTCCAGTCTTCAAAAGTCACCCTGATCATATAACACTAAGTAACTTTTACTGTGGCAGTATTAAGTACATCTTACTAGTCAGTATCAAGTGTAACAGTAGATGTAAGCAGAGAGTAGCACACAGAGCACAAGGCAGTAGCAACATGCACTAACTCTAAGCACTACAACACAGTGTGTACACATACACACACACACACACACACACACACACACACACACACACACACACACACACACACCAGCCTGCATTTGAGCAGTAAGACTGTCAGTATAATTCATATGTATATATAGAGAGTATCAATACTAGCTCGGCTGCTACCCCAGTTAACTGGCAAAACAGACAGACAGGTAGAATTAGCCAATCACAAAAAGGTAGATCAGTTTAGCCAATCACAAAAAAGTAGGTCAGATTCTGCCCAGCAACAGGTTGCCAAGGTCAGCTAAGGCCCTGCGGTTGCTACGGCGATTTCAGGATCTGCCTTGAAAAATGTCTCAAAATTCTAAAGGATTTGGCTTCTGACAAGGTCCCGAACAATTGCAAACTGTGAGAAAACCGTAACTCCTGTCCAAAAACCGAAAACACCGTGAGAGACACAGAAGCCGGAAGATTCTGACAGTGTTTATTTTATTCACATATTCCTTAAAATGAGCGAGTAAGCTCAGTGCGAACACAGAGTGAGATTCTTTTGAAATAAGAAGACGATTACATTAGGTTTAATGGGGAGCGAGACAGGTATTGCCGCCGGTCTCGGCCCCCCCGTTTAAATTTTGTGCAGACCCCGCCTGTCAAAGTCACATTTTATGAATCCCAACACCTATGTCTACATTTTGACAAAAAATTATTTGTCTCCTTTTTACGGTTTGGCCGTGAGCTCGAGTTAAAAATAAAAATTAAGGTTATGGTTTACTGCTTCTCACACTCTAGCTAACTGCCGCTTCCACTCTAACTTTGAAGAAAATGTGATTTCCACTCCTCGTTTGACTGCTCATAGTTTGAAAAGTTTACATGTTATGTTAAAATAGTTTGTATTTTTCCAGAGAGAACAAGTTTTCCTCCGTTTAAAAGTTTAAATCATGTTTCTACGTGCACGTATGAGAGAGCTAGGTGACTCTGAAAAAAGGTGAAATTTTGTGTTTTTAAAAAAAAATTCCCATTCATTTTCAATGGAGAAATATTCCCGGTTTTTTGGGAATAATTTTGGGAAACTTTGGAATTTCAACACCAAAAGTCATAGCACCCCTCCCCCGATCGAGCCGCACGTTTTGATGTATATATTGTCGGGGTTTTCTCAAAGCTGCGGGAGGAGTTACGCGCCGAAAAACGGCGGAAGAATAAAAGAAATAATACTAGAAAATTCCAGGGAAATTTTGAGTGCCACGGGGCTACTGCCGGGACGAGTACAGCAGAGAGTAGCACACAGAGCACAAGGCAGTAGCAACATGCACTAACTCTATGCACGACACTACAGCACACACACACACACACACACACACACACACACACACACACACACACACACACACACACCTGCCTGGCCTGCATTTGAGCAGTAAGACTGTCAATAACTGACGCTTCCACTCTAACTTTGAAGAAAAAGTGATTTCCACTCCTCGTTTGACTGCTCATAGTGTCAAAAGTTTACATGTTATGTTAAAACAGTTTAGTGTTGTGAAGAGAGGACAAGTTTTCCTTCGTTTTAAAGTTTGAATAACATTTCTATGTGCAAGTATGAGAGAGCTAGGTGACTCTGAAAAAAGATGAAATTTTGTGTTCAAAAAGAAATTCCCATTCATTTCCAATGGAGAATTATGCCTGTTTTGTTTTGGGAATAACTTTGGGGAAAATTGGAATTTCAACACCAAAAGTCATAGCACCCCTCCCCCGATCGAGCCGCACGTTTTGATGTATATATTGTCGGGGTTTTCTCAAAACTGTGGGAGGAGTTACGCGCCGAAATATGGCAAAAGAGAATTGTAAAGTAAACACTAGAAAATTCCAGGGAAATTTTGAGTGCCACGGGGCTACTGCCGGGACGAGTACAGCAGAGAGTAGGAACATGCACTAACTCTATGCACGACACTACAGCACTTGACGCTTCACACATACCCTGTATTAGCACACAACATAGTGTGTACAAAGACACACACACACACACACACACACACACACACACACACACTCACACACACACACACACACACACACACCTGCCTGGCCTGCATTTGAGCAGTAAGAGTGTCAATAACTGATGATTCCACTCTAACTTTCAAGAAAAATTGACTTCCACTCCTCGTTTGACTGATCATACTTTTAAAAGTTTACATGTTATGTTAAAACAGTTTAGTGTTGTGAAGAGAGCACAAGTTTTCCTTTGTTTTAAAGTTTGAATCACATTTCTATGTGCAAGTATGAGAGAGCTAGGTGCTTCTGAAAAAAGATGAAATTTTGTGTTTAAAAAAAAAATCCCATTCATTTCCAATGGAGGATTATGCCTGTGTTGTTTTGGGAATAACTTTGGAAAAAATAGGAATTTCAACACCAAAAGTCATAGCACCCCTCCCCCGATCGAGCCGCACGTTTTGATGTATATATTGTCAGGGTTTTCTCAAAGCTGTGGGAGGAGTTACGCGCCGAAATATGGCAAAAGAGAATTGTAAAGTAAACACTAGAAAATTCCAGGGAAATTTTGAGTGCCACGGGGCTACTGCCGGGACGAGTACAGCAGAGAGTAGCACACAGAGCACAAGGCAGTATGAACATGCACTAACTCTATGCACAACACTACAGCACACACACACACACGCACACACACACACAAACACACACCTGCCTGGCCTGCATTTGAGCAGTAAGACTGTCAACAACTGCCGCTTCCACTCTAACTTTGAAGAAAAAGTGATTTCCACTCCTCGTTTGACTGCTCATAGTTTGAAAAGTTTAAATGTTATGTTAAAACAGTTTAGTGTTGTGAAGAGAGCACAAGTTTTCCTTCGTTTTAAAGTTTGAATCACATTTCTATGTGCAAGTATAAGAGAGCTAGGTGACTCTGAAAAAAGATGAAATTTTGTGATTAAAAAGAAATTCCCATTCATTTCCAATGGAGAATTATGCCTATTTTGTTTTGGGAATAACTTTGGGAAAAATAGGAATTTCAACACCAAAAGTCATAGCACCCCTCCCCCGATCGAGCCGCACGTTTTGATGTATATATTGTCGGGGTTTTCTCAAAGCTGTGGGAGGAGTTACGCGCCGAAATATGGCAAAAGAGAATTGTAAAGTAATCATATAACACTAAGTAACTTTTACTGTGGCAGTATTAAGTACATCTTACTAGTCAGTATCAAGTGTAACAGTAGATGTAAGCAGAGAGTAGCACACAGAGCACAAGGCAGTAGCAACATGCACTAACTCTAAGCACTACAACACAGTGTGTACACATACACACACACACACACACACACACACACACACACACACACACACACACACACACACACACACACACCAGCCTGCATTTGAGCAGTAAGACTGTCAGTATAATTCATATGTATATATAGAGAGAGAGTATCAATACTAGCTCGGCTGCTACCTCAGTTAACTGGCAAAACAGACAGACAGGAAGAATTGGCCAATCACAAAAAGGTAGATCAGTTTAGCCAATCACAAAAAAGTAGGTCAGATTCTGCCCAGCAACAGGTTGCTAAGGTCAGCTAAGGCCCTGCGGTTGCTACGGCGATTTCAGGCTCTGCCTTGAAAAAAGTCTCAGAATTCTAAAAAGTTTGGCTTCTGACAAGGTTCCGAACAATTGCAAACTGTGAGAAAACCGTAACTCCTGTCCAAAAACCGAAAACACCGTGAGAGACACAGAAGCCGGCAGATTCTGACAGTGTTTATTTTATTCAGATATTCCTTAAAATGAGCGAGTAAGCTCAGTGCGAACACAGAGTGAGATTCATTTGAAAAGAGAAGACGATTACATTAGGTTTAATGGGGAGCGAGACAGGGATTGCCGCCGGTCTCGGCCCCCCCGTTTAAATTTTGTGCAGACCCCGCCTGTCAACTTCACATTTTATGAATCCCAACACCTATGTCTATATTTTGACCAAAAATTATTTGTCTGCTGTTTACGGTTTGGCCGTGAGCTCAAGTTAAAAATAAAAATTAAGGTTATGGTTTACTGCTTCTCACACTCTAGCTAACTGCCGCTTCCACTCTAACTTTGACGAAAAAGTGATTTCCACTCCTCATTTGACTGCTCATAGTTTGAAAAGTTTACATGTTATGTTAAAATAGTTTGTATTTTTCCAGAGAGAACAAGTTTTCCTCCGTTTAAAAGTTTAAATCATGTTTCTACGTGCACGTATGAGAGAGCTAGGTGACTCTGAAAAAAGGTGAATTTTTGTGGTTTTAAAAAAAAATTCCCATTCATTTCCAATGGAGAAATATTCCCGGTTTTTTGGGAATAACTTTGGGAAACTTTGGAATTTCAACACCAAAAGTCATAGCACCCCTCCCCCGATCGAGCCGCACGTTTTGATGTATATATTGTCGGGGTTTTCTCAAAACTGTGGGAGGAGTTACGCGCCGAAAAACGGCGGAAGAATAAAAAGAAAAAAAATAATATTAAGTATGGAGAAGATTAATAGTTGCCTCGGGGTTCAAGCCCCGAGGCATTCCTCTCCAGCTTCTGGAGTGGAATGCCTAGGGGCTTGAACCCCGTGGCACTAACTACAAAATTCCAGGGAAATTTTGAGTGCCACGGGGCTACTGCCGGGACAAGTACACAATTTATTTCCAGTGTTCAAAAGTCACCCTGATCATATAACACTAAGTAACTTTTACTGTGGCAGTATTAAGTACATCTTACTGGTCAGTATCAAGTGTCAGAGTAGATGTAAGCAGAGAGTAGCACACAGAGCACAAGGCAGTAGCAACATGCACTAACTCTAAGCACTACAACACAGTATGTACTCACACACACACACACACACGCACGCACGCACGCACGCACACACACACACACACACACACACATACACACACACACACACACCAGCCTGCATTTGAGCAGTAAGACTGTCAGTATAATTCATATGTATATATAGAGAGAGAGTATCAATACTAGCTCGGCTGCTACCCCAGTTAACTGGCAAAACAGACAGACAGGTAGAATTAGCCAATCACAAAAAGGTAGATCAGTTTAGCCAATCACAAAAAAGTAGGTCAGATTCTGCCCAGCAACAGGTTGCCAAGGTCAGCTAAGGCCCTGCGGTTGCTACGGCGATTTCAGGATCTGCCTTGAAAAATGTCTCAAAATTCTAAAGGATTTGGCTTCTGACAAGGTCCCGAACAATTGCAAACTGTGAGAAAACCGTAACTCCTGTCCAAAAACCGAAAACACCGTGAGAGACACAGAAGCCGGAAGATTCTGACAGTGTTTATTTTATTCACATATTCCTTAAAATGAGCGAGTAAGCTCAGTGCGAACACAGAGTGAGATTCTTTTGAAATAAGAAGACGATTACATTAGGTTTAATGGGGAGCGAGACAGGTATTGCCGCCGGTCTCGGCCCCCCCATTTAAATTTTGTGCAGATCCCGCCTGTCAAAGTCACATTTTATGAATCCCAACACCTATGTCTACATTTTGACAAAAAATTATTTGTCTCCTTTTTACGGTTTGGCCGTGAGCTCGAGTTAAAAATAAAAATTAAGGTTATGGTTTACTGCTTCTCACACTCTAGCTAACTGCCGCTTCCACTCTAACTTTGAAGAAAAAGTGATTTCCACTCCTCGTTTGACTGCTCATAGTTTGAAAAGTTTACATGTTATGTTAAAATAGTTTGTATTTTTCCAGAGAGAACAAGTTTTCCTCCGTTTAAAAGTTTAAATCATGTTTCTACGTGCACGTATGAGAGAGCTAGGTGACTCTGAAAAAAGGTGAAATTTTGTGTTTTTAAAAAAAAAATCCCATTCATTTTCAATGGAGAAATATTCCCGGTTTTTTGGGAATAACTTTGGGAAACTTTGGAATTTCAACACCAAAAGTCATAGCACCCATCCCCCGATCGAGCCGCACGTTTTGATGTATATATTGTCGGGGTTTTCTCAAAGCTGCGGGAGGAGTTACGCGCCGAAAAACGGCGGAAGAAGAAAAATAATAATAATAAAATTCCAGGGAAATTTTGAGTGCCACGGGGCTACTGCCGGGACGAGTACATGATTTATTTCCAGTGTTCAAAAGTCACCCTGATCATATAACACTAAATAACTTTTACTGTGGCAGTATTAAGTACATCTTACTGGTCAGTATCAAGTGTAACAGTAGATGTAAGCAGAGAGTAGCACACAGAGCACAAGGCAGTAGCAACATGCACTGACTCTATGCATGACACTACAGCACACACACACACACACACACACACACACACCATACCTGCCTGGCCTGCATTTGAGCAGTAAGACTGTCAATAACTGCCGCTTCCACTCTAACTTTGAAGAAAAAGTGATTTCCACTCCTCGTTTGACTGCTCATAGTTTGAAAAGTTTAAATGTTATGTTAAAACAGTTTAGTGTTGTGAAGAGAGCACAAGTTTTCCTTCGTTTTAAAGTTTGAATCACATTTCTATGTGCAAGTATAAGAGAGCTAGGTGACTCTGAAAAAAGATGAAATTTTGTGATTAAAAAGAAATTCCCATTCATTTCCAATGGAGAATTATGCCTATTTTGTTTTGGGAATAACTTTGGGAAAAATAGGAATTTCAACACCAAAAGTCATAGCACCCCTCCCCCGATCGAGCCGCACGTTTTGATGTATATATTGTCGGGGTTTTCTCAAAGCTGTGGGAGGAGTTACGCGCCGAAATTTGGCAAAAGAGAATTGTAAAGTAATCATATAACACTAAGTAACTTTTACTGTGGCAGTATTAAGTACATCTTACTAGTCAGTATCAAGTGTAACAGTAGATGTAAGCAGAGAGTAGCACACAGAGCACAAGGCAGTAGCAACATGCACTAACTCTAAGCACTACAACATAGTGTGTACACATACACACACACACACACACACACACGCACACACACACACACACACACACACACACACACCAGCCTGCATTTGAGCAGTAAGACTGTCAGTATAATTCATATGTATATATAGAGAGAGAGTATCAATACTAGCTCGGCTGCTACCCCAGTTAACTGGCAAAACAGACAGACAGGTAGAATTAGCCAATCACAAAAAGGTAGATCAGTTTAGCCAATCACAAAAAAGTAGGTCAGATTCTGCCCAGCAACAGGTTGCCAAGGTCAGCTAAGGCCCTGCGGTTGCTACGGCGATTTCAGGATCTGCCTTGAAAAATGTCTCAAAATTCTAAAGGATTTGGCTTCTGACAAGGTCCCGAACAATTGCAAACTGTGAGAAAACCGTAACTCCTGTCCAAAAACCGAAAACACCGTGAGAGACACAGAAGCCGGAAGATTCTGACAGTGTTTATTTTATTCACATATTCCTTAAAATGAGCGAGTAAGCTCAGTGCGAACACAGAGTGAGATTCTTTTGAAATAAGAAGACGATTACATTAGGTTTAATGGGGAGCGAGACAGGTATTGCCGCCGGTCTCGGCCCCCCCGTTTAAATTTTGTGCAGATCCCGCCTGTCAAAGTCACATTTTATGAATCCCAACACCTATGTCTACATTTTGACAAAAAATTATTTGTCTCCTTTTTACGGTTTGGCCGTGAGCTCGAGTTAAAAATAAAAATTAAGGTTATGGTTTACTGCTTCTCACACTCTAGCTAACTGCCGCTTCCACTCTAACTTTGAAGAAAAAGTGATTTCCACTCCTCGTTTGACTGCTCATAGTTTGAAAAGTTTACATGTTATGTTAAAATAGTTTGTATTTTTCCAGAGAGAACAAGTTTTCCTCCGTTTAAAAGTTTAAATCATGTTTCTACGTGCACGTATGAGAGAGCTAGGTGACTCTGAAAAAAGGTGAAATTTTGTGTTTTTAAAAAAAAAATCCCATTCATTTTCAATGGAGAAATATTCCCGGTTTTTTGGGAATAACTTTGGGAAACTTTGGAATTTCAACACCAAAAGTCATAGCACCCATCCCCCGATCGAGCCGCACGTTTTGATGTATATATTGTCGGGGTTTTCTCAAAGCTGCGGGAGGAGTTACGCGCCGAAAAACGGCGGAAGAAGAAAAATAATAATAATAAGTATGGAGAAGATTAATAGTTGCCTCGGGCTTTGCCCGAGGCATTCCTCTCCAGCTTCTGGAGTGGAATGCCTCGGGGCTTGAACCCCGTGGCACTAACTAGAAAATTCCAGGGAAATTTTGAGTGCCACGGGGCTACTGCCGGGACGAGTACAGCAGAGAGTAGCACACAGAGCACAAGGCAGTAGGAACATGCACTAACTCTATGCACGACACTACAGCACACACACACACACACACACACACACACACACACACCATACCTGCCTGGCCTGCATTTGAGCAGTAAGACTGTCAATAACTGACGCTTCCACTCTAACTTTGAAGAAAAAGTGATTTCCACTCCTCGTTTGACTGCTCATAGTTTGAAAAGTTTACATGTTATGTTAAAACAGTTTAGTGTTTTGGAGAGAGCACAAGTTTTCCTTCGTTTTAAAGTTTGAATCACATTTCTATGTGCAAGTATAAGAGAGCTAGGTCATTCTAAAAAAAGATGAAATTTTGTGTTCAAAAAGAAATTCCCATTCATTTCCAATGGAGAATCATGCCTATTTTGTTTTAGGAATAACTTTGGGAAAAATAGGAATTTCAACACCAGAAGTCATAGCACCTCTTTCCCGATTGAGCCGCACGTTTTGATGTATATATTGTCGGGGTTTTCTCAAAGCTGCGGGAGGAGTTACGCGCCGAAATATGGCAAAAGAGAATTGTAAAGTAAACACTAGAAAATTCCAGGGAAATTTTGAGTGCCACGGGGCTACTGCCGGGACGAGTACAGCAGAGAGTAGCAGACAGAGCACAAGGCAGTAGCAACATGCACTAACTCTAAGCACTACACTACAGCACTTCACGCTTCACACATACCCTGTATTAGCACACAACATAGTGTGTACAAACACTCACACACAAAGACACACACAAAGACACACACATACCTGCCTGGCCTGCATTTGAGCAGTAAGACTGTCAATAACTGACGCTTCCACTCTAACTTTG
>NC_070595.1:3628483-3638483 GCF_027409825.1 Scomber japonicus | reverse complement strand
CTGTGGCAGTATTAAGTACATCTTACTGGTCAGTATCAAGTGTAACAGTAGATGTAAGCAGAGAGTAGCACACAGAGCACAAGGCAGTAGCAACATGCACTAACTCTAAGCACTACAACACAATATGTACTCACACACACACACACACACGCACGCACGCGCGTACGCACGCACGCACGCACGCACGCACACACACACACACACATACACACACACACACACACCAGCCTGCATTTGAGCAGTAAGACTGTCAGTATAATTCATATGTATATATAGAGAGAGACTATCAATACTAGCTCGGCCGCTACCTCAGTTAACTGGTAAAACAGACAGACAGGTAGAATTAGCCAATCACAAAAAGGTAGGTCAGTTCAGCCAATCACAAAAAGGTAGATCAGATTCTGCCCAGCGACAGGTTGCTAAGGTCAGCTAAGGCCCTGCGGTTGCTACGGCGATTTCAGGATCTGCCTTGAAAAATGTCTCAAAATTCTAAAGGATTTGGCTTCTGACAAGGTTCCGAACAATTGCAAACTGTGAGAAAACCGTAACTCCTGTCCAAAAACCGAAAACACCGTGAGAGACACAGAAGCCGGCAGATTCTGACAGTGTTTATTTTATTCACATATTCCTTAAAATGAGCGAGTAAGCTCAGTGCGAACACAGAGTGAGATTCTTTTGAAATAAGAAGACGATTACATTAGGTTTAATGGAGAGCGAGACAGGTATTGCCGCCGGTCTCGGCCCCCCCGTTTAAATTTTGTGCAGATCCCGCCTGTCAAAGTCACATTTTATGAATCCCAACACCTATGTCTACATTTTGACAAAAAATTATTTGTCTCCTTTTTACGGTTTGGCCGTGAGCTCGAGTTAAAAATAAAAATTAAGGTTATGGTTTACTGCTTCTCACACTCTAGCTAACTGCCGCTTCCACTCTAACTTTGACGAAAAAGTGATTTCCACTCCTCGTTTGACTGCTCATAGTTTGAAAAGTTTACATGTTATGTTAAAATAGTTTGTATTTTTCCAGAGAGAACAAGTTTTCCTCCGTTTAAAAGTTTAAATCATGTTTCTATGTGCACGTATGAGAGAGCTAGGTGACTCTGAAAAAAGGTGAAATTTTGTGTTTTTAAAAAAAAAATCCCATTCATTTTCAATGGAGAAATATTCCCGGTTTTTTGGGAATAACTTTGGGAAACTTTGGAATTTCAACACCAAAAGTCATAGCACCTCTTTCCCGATCGAGCCGCACGTTTTGATGTATATATTGTCGGGGTTTTCTCAAAGCTGTGGGAGGAGTTACGCGCCGAAAAACGGCGGAAGAAGAAAAATAATATTAAGTATGGAGAAGATTAATAGTTGCCTCGGGCTTCGCCCGAGGCATTCCTCTCCAGCTTCTGGAGTGGAATGCCTCGGGGCTAGAACCCCGTGGCACTAACTAGAAAATTCCAGGGAAATTTTGAGTGCCACGGTTGCTAGGCTACAGTTGATAAGCATCCTTCAAATTCAAGTTCCAAAACAGCGATGCTGCGCGCGCACGCACGCACGCACACACACACACACATCAGCTGACACATCAGCGTGATTTTATTACAGCGGAGGGACAGAGGAGACCCGGCACAGGGACAGAGGAGACCCGGGAAGGACAGAGGAGAGCCGGCTAAGGGACAGAGGATACCCAGCGTAGGAGCGGGGAGTGAAGGCAGCAGACGCTGCTCTGCCTGCTCTGCCGGACAGGTGAGTAACATCAGCGCTGCTTCACATAAAGTGTTATAACGTTACCTGCTGACATTCAGCTCACTGTCTAGTTAGTCAGTACTATATGTTATATGTTTGTTTACTGACATGAAGACATAGAAACACAGGTTTGCTATCACAATATGATTATTTACAGTTGTTAACTACTGCTAGTTTTTACTCCGTTGTGTTTTATTACATAAACAGATTAATACACAGATAAACACATTGACTTTATTCATCCCAGATTTGATTTACAGCAGCATGTTATCAGTATCTATAATATGATGTTTGTTTCATTCAGATCAAGGTCTGCTCATTTCCTAAACTAAAATAAAATCTGCACATTTTTTCTATTATTATTATTATTATTATGTATAATATAATAATAATAATTATATTATTATTATTAATATTATTATTTATTGTTGTGATTAATTATTATTATTATTAATAATAATAAGAATACTTATTATTTTATCATTATTATTATTATTTATAATAATAATAATAATAATAATTACTAATATAATAATAATAATAATAATACTTATTATTTTATTATTATTATTATTATTATTATTATTACACATTACTGTAGCATCACATCAGTCTTCTCAGTTATCCAGTAACAATGACATGAGACTAATAATGGCTCTGTATTTATTCTCTTTAAAGGCATCCCAGACCCTGCTCCTCAGACCTGGACCCTAACCCTCACAGCAGTTCCCCTGCCCCAGCTCTCAGTTCTATTCCCCTCAATAAATGTATTTCCCTTCAGTCATGCCTCCTCTCCTCTGTGTCACACACTTAGAGTAACAAGCTTCAACTAACAACTGAGTATCTAACTATATAAGACTAACTAACTATGTCATTTATAAATATGTTTGTGTACATGTTTATTATTTCTACTGATATTGTGATTGTTCTGTTTTATACTGATAATAATACATAGATAGTCATTTTACTCTATTACAAACACCCATGTGTTATTTTCCATATTTATTTTAATACAGTGTGAGTGACAGATCTCCACACAGCAGCTTAGTATCACTACTCTTCTGTCTCTAAGTGCTTCATGTTGGAGGGAATCTGCATCTCTGGCAGAAACACAGGCTGGCTGACCCTGGACAGGGTGAGGTGATGATGTATGTCTCCAGGTGATGAAGACAGGGTGAGGTGATGCTGTAGGTCTCCAGGTGATGAAGACAGGGTGAGGTGATGCTGTAGGTCTCCAGGTGATGAAGACAGGGTGAGGTGATGCTGTAGGTCTCCAGGTGATGAAGACAGGGTGAGGTGATGCTGTAGGTCTCCAGGTGATGAAGACAGGCTGAGGTGATGCTGTAGGTCTCCAGGTGATGAAGACAGGGTGAGGTGATGCTGTAGGTCTCCAGGTGATGAAGACAGGGTGAGGTGATGCTGTAGGTCTCCAGGTGATGAAGACAGGTTGAACATCATGCTTGGGTCTCTCATCAGTTCAGAGGTAATGCTGTACTGATGTAATCTGGCCTTATTTCACAGGATAGGAGTATTTATGGAGGGAATTTATGAAATAATACAAACAAGCAAAGCAACATACTTACTCAGCTGTAAGTGTGTGAGCCTGCAGTGTCTGCTCACCTGTAGCTCTCCTGGTTTCAGGCTCATTGAACTGGTTGACCTCTGACCTCTGCCTCTTCCTCCCCCCCATGAACAGAGCTACTCCATGATAATAATGACACATAAATAAAATCAGACATATTACCGGCAAACTTATATACTTTATTCTCAACTTAACATCCCTGAAAATATTAAGTAATGATTATGATCATATTTAAGCATAAATAGTATTTATTTACACCAATTAATTAAATTCTACTTCATTTTTTCCAAAGACAGGAACATCACTGTTATGAAATTATTAAGTAAATATTGAAATCATTTAGAGAGTAGATTTCATTACACATTTTATTTTAAATTTCTTGGACGTATGAAATTATATTATGTACATTTTGTTCATCTTCTATTGATAAATGTTGAATCTTTTTAAAAACCACAAATCATATAACTACAATACAAAACAATAAAACTATTTATTTTGTCCTCAGTAAACATGAATTAATCCATTCAAATGAATGAGCTCAGTTAACTGACAGGCAGGAAGAATTAGCCAATCACAAAAAGGTAGATCAGTTCAGCCAATCACAAAAAGGTAGATCAGATTCTGCCCAGCGACAGTCTCAAAATTCTAAAGGATTTGGCTTCGGACAAGGTTCCGAACAATTGCAAACTGTGAGAAAACCGTAACTCCTGTCCAAAAACCGAAAACACCGTGAGAGACACAGAAGCGGGCAGATTCTGACAGTGTTTATTTTATTCACATATTCCTTAAAATGAGCGAGTAAGCTCAGTGTGAACACAGAGTGAGATTCATTTGAAAAGAGAAGACGATTACATTAGGTTTAATGGGGAGCGAGACAGGTATTGCCGCCGGTCTCGGCCCCCCCGTTTAAATTTTGTGCAGACCCCGCCTGTCAACGTGACATTTTATGAATCCCAACACCTATGTCTACATTTTGAGCAAAAATTATTTGTCTCCTTTTTACGGTTGGTTGTTTACTCCGTTTTAAAGTTTGAATGACGTTTCTACGTGTACGTATGAGAGAGCAAGGTGACTCTGAAAAAAGGTGATTTTTTGTGGTTTAAAAAAAAAATTCCCATTCATTTTCAATGGAGAAATCTCCCGGTTTTCTGGGGAATAACTTTGGGAAAAATTGGAATTTCAACACCAAAAGTCATAGCACCCCTCCCCCGATCGAGACGCACGTTTTGATGTATATATTGTTGGGGTTTTCTCAAAGCTGTGGGAGGAGTTACGCGCCGAAATTTGGCAAAAGAGATTTGTAAAGTAAACACTAGAAAATTCCAGGGAAATTTTGAGTGCCACGGGGCTACTGCCGGGACAAGTACAGCAGAGAGTAGGAACATGCACTAACTCTATGCACGACACTACAGCACTTGACGCTTCACACATACCCTGTATTAGCACACAACATAGTGTGTACAAACACTCACACACAAAGACACACACACACACACACACACACCTGCCTGGTCTACATTTGAGCAGTAAGAGTGTCAATAACTCATGCTTCCACTCTAACTTTGAAGAAAAAGTGATTTCCACTCCTCGTTTAACTGCTCATAGTTTGAAAAGTTTACATGTTATGTTAAAACAGTTTAGTGTTGTGAAGAGAGGACAAGTTTTCCTTCATTTTAAAGTTTGAATAACATTTCTATGTGCAAGTATGAGAGAGCTAGGTGACTCTGAAAAAAGATGAAATTTTGTGTTCAAAAAGAAATTCCCATTCATTTCCAATGGAGAATTATGCCTGTTTTGTTTTGGGAATAACTTTGGGGAAAATTGGAATTTCAACACCAAAAGTCATAGCACCTCTTTACCGATCGAGCCGCACGTTTTGATGTATATATTGTTGGGGTTTTCTCAAAGCTGTGGGAGGAGTTACGCGCCGAAATATGGCAAAAGAGAATTGTAAAGTAAACACTAGAAAATTCCAGGGAAATTTTGAGTGCCACGGGGCTACTGCCGGGACGAGTACACAATTTATTTCCAGTGTTCAAAAGTCACCCTGATCATATA
Source organism: Scomber japonicus (assembly GCF_027409825.1). Lineage (NCBI taxonomy): Eukaryota > Metazoa > Chordata > Actinopteri > Scombriformes > Scombridae > Scomber > Scomber japonicus. The sequence continues at coordinate 3,633,109 of NC_070595.1, read as the reverse complement.
ACACTAAGTAACTTTTACTGTGGCAGTATTAACTACATCTTACTAGTCAGTATCAAGTGTAACAGTAGATGTAAGCAGAGAGTAGCACACAGAGCACAAGGCAGTAGCAACATGCACTAACTCTAAGCACTACAACACAGTGTGTACACACACACACACACACACACACACACACACACACACACACACACACACACACACACACACACCAGCCTGCATTTGAGCAGTAAGACTGTCAGTATAATTCATATGTATATATAGAGAGAGAGTATCAATACTAGCTCGGCTGCTACCCCAGTTAACTGGCAAAACAGACAGACAGGTAGAATTAGCCAATCACAAAAAGGTAGATCAGTTTAGCCAATCACAAAAAAGTAGGTCAGATTCTGCCCAGCAACAGGTTGCCAAGGTCAGCTAAGGCCCTGCGGTTGTTACGGCGATTTCAGGATCTGCCTTGAAAAATGTCTCAAAATTCTAAAGGATTTGGCTTCTGACAAGGTCCCGAACAATTGCAAACTGTGAGAAAACCGTAACTCCTGTCCAAAAACCAAAAACACCGTGAGAGACACAGAAGCCGGCAGATTCTGACAGTGTTTATTTTATTCAGATATTCCTTAAAATGAGCGAGTAAGCTCAGTGCGAACACAGAGTGAGATTCTTTTGAAATAAGAAGACGATTACATTAGGTTTAATGGGGAGCGAGACAGGTATTGCCGCCGGTCTCGGCCCCCCCCGTTTAAATTTTGTGCAGATCCCGCCTGTCAAAGTCACATTTTATGAATCCCAACACCTATGTCTACATTTTGACAAAAAATTATTTGTCTCCTTTTTACGGTTTGGCCGTGAGCTCGAGTTAAAAATAAAAATTAAGGTTATGGTTTACTGCTTCTCACACTCTAGCTAACTGCTGCTTCCACTCTAACTTTGACGAAAAAGTGATTTCCACTCCTCGTTTGACTGCTCATAGTTTGAAAAGTTTACATGTTATGTTAAAATAGTTTGTATTTTTCCAGAGAGGACAAATTTTCCTCCGTTTTGAAGTTTTAATCACGTTTCTACGTGCACGTATGAGCGAGCTAGGTGACTCTGAAAAAAGGTGAAATTTTGTGTTTTTAAAAAAAAATTCCCATTCATTTTCAATGGAGAATTATTCCCGTTGTTTTGGGAATAACTTTGGGAAACTTTGGAATTTCAACACCAAAAGTCATAGCACCCATCCCCCGATCGAGCCGCACGTTTTGATGTATATATTGTCGGGGTTTTCTCAAAGCTGCGGGAGGAGTTACGCGCCGAAAAACGGCGGAAGAATAAGAAAAATAACTAGAAAATTCCAGGGAAATTTTGAGTGCCACGGGGCTACTGCCGGGATGAGTACACGATTTATTTCCAGTGTTCAAAAGTCACCCTGATCATATAACATTAAGTAACTTTTACTGTGGCAGTATTAAGTACATCTTACTGGTCAGTATCAAGTGTAACAGTAGATGTAAGCAGAGAGTAGCACACAGAGCACAAGGCAGTAGCAACATGCACTAACTCTAAGCACCACACTACAGCACTTTATGCTTCACATATAATGTTAGCACACTACACAGTGTGTATAAACACTCACACACAAAGACACACACACACACACACACCTGCCTGGCCTGCATTTGAGTAGTAAGACTGTCAATAACTGCCGCTTCCACTCTAACTTTGAAGAAAAAGTGATTTCCACTCCTCGTTTGACTGCTCATAGTTTGAAAAGTTTACATGTTATGTAAAAATAGTTTGTATTTTTCCAGAGAGGACAATTTTTCCTCCGTTTAAAAGTTTAAATCATGTTTCTACGTGCACGTATGAGAGAGCTAGGTGACTCTTAAAAAAGGTGAAATTTTGTGTTTTTAAAAAAAAATTCCCATTCATTTTCAATGGAGAAATATTCCCGTTTTTTTGGGAATAACTTTGGGAAACTTTGGAATTTCAACACCAAAAGTCATAGCACCCATCCCCCGATCGAGCCGCACGTTTTGATGTATATATTGTCGGGGTTTTCTCAAAGCTGTGGGAGGAGTTACGCGCCGAAAAACGGCGGAAGAAGAAAAAGAACTAGAAAATTCCAGGGAAATTTTGAGTGCCACGGGGCTACTGCCGGGACGAGTACAGCAAAGAGTAGAACACAGAGCACAAGGCAGTAGGAACATGCACTAACTCTATGCACGACACTACAGCACACACACACACACACACACACACACACACACACACACCATACCTGCCTGGCCTGCATTTGAGCAGTAAGAGTGTCAATAACTGACACTTCCACTCTAACTTTGAAGAAAAAGTGATTTCCACTCCTCGTTTGACTGCTCATAGTTTGAAAAGTTTACATGCTATGTAAAAACAGTTTAGTGTTGTGAAGAGAGCACAAGTCTTCCTTCGTTTTAAAGTTTGAATCACATTTCTATGTGCAAGTATGAGAGAGCTAGGTGATTCTGAAAAAAGATGAAATTTTGTGTTCAAAAAGAAATTCCCATTCATTTCCAATGGAGAATCATGCCTATTTTGTTTTGGGAATAACTTTGGGAAACTTTGGAATTTCAACACCAAAAGTCATAGCACCCCTCCCCCGATTGAGCCGCACGTTTTGATGTATATATTGTTGGGGTTTTCTCAAAGCTGCGGGACGAGTTACGCGCCGAAATATGGCAAAAGAGAATTGTAAAGTAAACACTAGAAAATTCCAGGGAAATTTTGAGTGCCACGGGGCTACTGCCGGGACGAGTACACAATTTATTTCCAGTGTTCAAAAGTCACCCTGATCATATAACACTAAGTAACTTTTACTGTGGCAGTATTAAGAACATCTTACTGGTCAGTATCAAGTGTAACAGTAGATGTAAGCAGAGAGTAGCACACAGAGCACAAGGCAGTAGCAACATGCACTAACTCTAAGCACTACAACACAGTATGTACTCACACACACACACGCAGGCACGCACACACACACACACACCAGCCTGCATTTGAGCAGTAAGACTGTCAGTATAATTCATATGTATATATAGAGAGAGTATCAATACTAGCTCGGCCGCTACCTCAGTTAACTGGTAAAACAGACAGACAGGTAGAATTAGCCAATCACAAAAAGGTAGGTCAGTTCAGCCAATCACAAAAAAGTAGGTCAGTTTCTGCCCAGCAACAGGTTGCCATTGTCAGCTAAGGCCCTGCGGTTGCTACGGCGATTTCAGGATCTGCCTTGAAAAATGTCTCAAAATTCTAAGAATTTGGCTTCTGACAAGGTTCCGAACAATTGTAAACTGTGAGAAAACCGTAACTCCTGTCCAAAAACCGAAAACACCGTGAGAGACACAGAAGCCGGCAGATTCTGACAGTGTTTATTTTATTCAGATATTCCTTAAAATGAGCGAGTAAGCTCAGTGTGAACACAGAGTGAGATTCTTTTGAAAAAAGATGACGATTACATTAGGTTTAATGGGCAGCGAGACAGATATTGCCGCCGGTCTCGGACCCCCCGTTTGAATTGTGTGCAGACCCCGCCTGTCAAAGTCACATTTTATGAATCCCAACACCTATGTCTATATTTTGACAAAAAATTATTTGTCTTCTTTTTACGGTTTGGCCGTGAGCTCGAGTTAAAAATAAAAATGAAGGTTATGCATTACTGCTTCTCACACTCTAGCTAACTGCCGCTTCCACTCTAACTTTGACGAAAAAGTGATTTCCACTCCTCGTTTGACTGCTCATAGTTTGAAAATTTTACATTTTATGTAAAAACAGTTCGGTATTTTTCCAGAGAGGACAAGTTTTCCTCCGTTTTAAAGTTTTAATCACGTTTCTACGTGCACGTATGAGCGAGCTACGTGACTCTGAAAAAAGGTGAAAAAAGGTGAAATTTTTGGGGTTTTTCAAAAAATTCCCATTCATTTCCAATGGAGAAATCTCCCGGTTTTTTGGGAATAACTTTGGGAAACTTTGGAATTTCAACACCAAAAGTCATAGCACCCATCCCCCGATCGAGCCGCACGTTTTGATGTATATATTGTCGGGGTTTTCTCAAAGCTGCGGGAGGAGTTACGCGCCGAAAAACGGCGGAAGAAGATGTAAGAATAAGTATGGAGAAGATTAATAGTTGCCTCGGGGCTTTGCCCCGAGGCCTTCCTCTCCAGCTTCTGGAGTGGAAGGCCTCGGAGCTAGAACCCCGTGGCACTAATGAGAAGAAGAAAATAAGTATGGAGAAGATTAATAGTTGCCTCGGAGCTAGAACCCCGTGGCACTAATTAAGTATGGAGAAGATCTATCTATCTGTCTAGCTGTCTATCTATCTATCTATCTATCTATCTATCTGTCTATCTATCTATCTATCTATCTATCTATCGGTGTATCTATCTATCTGTCTATCTATCTATCTATCTAGCTATCTATCTATCTTATCTATCTATCTTATCTATATATCTATATTAATTTCATTAGACTAAATGATTATTAATTCTCAAATCTTTACTTTGAAAGGCACTTGGCAGACCTTAAAACACACACAAACATAAATGTGTATCTATCTATCTATCTATCTATCTATCTATCTATCTATCTATCTATCTGTCTATCTGTCTATCTATCTAT
>NC_070595.1:3573483-3578483 GCF_027409825.1 Scomber japonicus | reverse complement strand
TTGATTTCTGAACACAATTAGTTCAATGTGATGAATTCTGAAATATCTGAGTGTTTTAGTGTATGTCCAAAGAGAATATAGTGATTGAGCGATAAATTGCATAAACGTGCTGAGAATAGACGAATAAAGCCATAAAAAGTTAGTTGTATTCCATTCTCTTAGCAGAACCCATAGAAAGGTTGATTTCTAAACACAATTTAGTTCAATGTGATGAATTCTGATATATCTGAGTGTTTTAGTGTATCTCCAAAGAGAATAAATGATTCAGTGATTAGTTGCATGAATTTGCTGAGAACAGACGAATAAAGCCATAAAAAGTTAGTTGTATTCCATTCTCTTAGCAGACCTATAGAAATGTTGATTTCTAGACACAATTAGCTCAATGTGGTGAATTCTGAACTGTCTGCATGTTTTAGTGTATATCCAAAGAGAATAAATGATTCAGTGATTAGTTGCATGAACTTGCTGAGAACAGACGAATAAAGCCATAAAAAGTTAGTTGTAATCGATTCTCTTAGCAGAACCCATAGAATGGTTGATTTCTGAACACAATTAGTTCAATGTGATGAATTCTGATATATCTGAGTGTTTTTACTGTATCTCCAAAGAGAATAAGTGATTCAGTGATTAGTTGCATGAACTTGCTGAGAACAGACGAATAAAGCAATAAAAAGATAGTTGTAATACAGTCTCGTAGCAGAACCCATAGGATTTCTGAACACAATTAGTTCAGTGTGATGAATTCTGATATATCTGAGTGTTTTAGTGTATCTCCAAAGAGAATAAATGGTTCAGTGATTAGTTGCATGAACTTGCTGAGAACAGACGAATAAAGCAATAAAAAGATAGTTGTAATACATTCTCGTAGCTGAACCCATAGAAAGGTTGATTTCTGAACACAATTAGTTCAATGTGATGAATTCTGATATATCTGAGTGTTTTTACTGTATCTCCAAAGAGAATAAGTGATTCAGTGATTAGTTGCATGAACTTGCTGAGAACAGACGAATAAAGCCATAAAAAGTTAGTTGTTATCCCATTCTCTTAGCAGAACCCATAGAATGGTTGATTTCTGAACACAATTAGTTCAATGTGATGAATTCTGATATATTTGAGTGTTTTAGTGTATCTCCAAAATGAATAAGTGATTCAGTGATTAGTTGCATGAACTTGCTGAGAACAGACGAATAAAGCAATAAAAAGATAGTTGTAATACATTCTCGTAGCAGAACCCATAGAAAGGTTGATTTCTGAACACAATTAGTTCAATGTGATGAATTCTGATATATCTGAGTGTTTTTACTGTATCTCCAAAGAGAATAAGTGATTCAGTGATTAGTTGCATGAACTTGCTGAGAACAGACGAATAAAGCCATAAAAAGTTAGTTGTAATCCATTCTCTTAGCAGAACCCATATAAAGGTTGATTTCTGAACACAATTAGTTCAATGTGATGAATTCTGAACTGTCTGCATCTTTTAGTGTATATCCAACGAGAATGAGTGATTCAGTGATTGGTTGCATGAACTTGCTGAGAACAGACGAATAAAGCAATAAAAAGATAGTTGTAATACATTCTCGTAGCAGAACCCATAGAAAGGTTGATTTCTGAACACAATTAGTTCAATGTGATGAATTCTGATATATTTGAGTGTTTTAGTGTATCTCCAAAATGAATAAGTGATTCAGTGATTAGTTGCATGAACTTGCTGAGAACAGACGAATAAAGCAATAAAAAGATAGTTGTAATACAGTCTCGTAGCAGAACCCATAGAAAGGTTGATTTCTGAACACAATTAGTTCAATGTGATGAATTCTGATATATCTGAGTGTTTTAGTGTATGTCCAAAGAGAATATAGTGATTGAGCGATAAATTGCATAAACGTGCTGAGAATAGACGAATAAAGACATAAACAGTTAGTTGTAATCCATTCTCGTAGCAGAACCCATAGGATTTCTGAACACAATTAGTTCAGTGTGATGAATTCTGATATATCTGAGTGTTTTAGTGTATCTCCAAAGAGAATAAATGGTTCAGTGATTAGTTGCATGAACTTGCTGAGAACAGACGAATAAAGCAATAAAAAGATAGTTGTAATACATTCTCGTAGCAGAACCCATAGAAAGGTTGATTTCTGAACACAATTAGTTCAATGTGATGAATTCTGATATATCTGAGTGTTTTTACTGTATCTCCAAAGAGAATAAGTGATTCAGTGATTAGTTGCATGAACTTGCTGAGAACAGACGAATAAAGCCATAAAAAGTTAGTTGTTATCCCATTCTCTTAGCAGAACCCATAGAATGGTTGATTTCTGAACACAATTAGTTCAATGTGATGAATTCTGATATATTTGAGTGTTTTAGTGTATCTCCAAAATGAATAAGTGATTCAGTGATTAGTTGCATGAACTTGCTGAGAACAGACGAATAAAGCAATAAAAAGATAGTTGTAATACATTCTCGTAGCAGAACCCATAGAAAGGTTGATTTCTGAACACAATTAGTTCAATGTGATGAATTCTGATATATCTGAGTGTTTTTACTGTATCTCCAAAGAGAATAAGTGATTCAGTGATTAGTTGCATGAACTTGCTGAGAACAGACGAATAAAGCCATAAAAAGTTAGTTGTAATCCATTCTCTTAGCAGAACCCATATAAAGGTTGATTTCTGAACACAATTAGTTCAATGTGATGAATTCTGAACTGTCTGCATCTTTTAGTGTATATCCAACGAGAATGAGTGATTCAGTGATTGGTTGCATGAACTTGCTGAGAACAGACGAATAAAGCAATAAAAAGATAGTTGTAATACATTCTCGTAGCAGAACCCATAGAAAGGTTGATTTCTGAACACAATTAGTTCAATGTGATGAATTCTGATATATTTGAGTGTTTTAGTGTATCTCCAAAATGAATAAGTGATTCAGTGATTAGTTGCATGAACTTGCTGAGAACAGACGAATAAAGCAATAAAAAGATAGTTGTAATACAGTCTCGTAGCAGAACCCATAGAAAGGTTGATTTCTGAACACAATTAGTTCAATGTGATGAATTCTGATATATCTGAGTGTTTTAGTGTATGTCCAAAGAGAATATAGTGATTGAGCGATAAATTGCATAAACGTGCTGAGAATAGACGAATAAAGACATAAACAGTTAGTTGTAATCCATTCTCTTAGCAGAACCCATAGAAAGGTTGATTTCTGAACACAATTAGTTCAATGTGATGAATTCTGAAATATCTGAGTGTTTTAGTGTATGTCCAAAGAGAATATAGTGATTGAGCGATAAATTGCATAAACGTGCTGAGAATAGACGAATAAAGCCATAAAAAGTTAGTTGTATTACATTCTCTTAGCAGAACCAATATAAAGGTTGATTTGTAAACACAATTAGTTCAATGTGATGAATTCTGAAATATCTGAGTGTTTTAGTGTATGTCCAAAGATAATGTAAGTGGTTCAGTGATTAGTTGCATGAACTTGCGGAGAAACGACGATTTAAGCCATAAAAAGTTAGTTCATTCATTCATCACATTGAACTAATTGTGTTTAGTTGTGTATATTGTTTGTGTGTGTGTATTGCAGTGTGTCGTTGTGTTTCGAAATCAACCTTTCTATATCTATCTATCTATCTATCTAATCTGCTAAAATATTGTATTACAACTAACTTTTTAGGGCTTTATTCGTCTGTTCTCAGCAAGTTCATGCAACTAATCACTGAATCACTTATTCATTTTGGAGATACACTAAAACACTCAAATATATCAGATTTCATCACATTGAACTAATTGTGTTCAGAAATCAACCTTTCTATGGGTTCTACTAAGAGAATGGATTACAACTAACTGTTTATGTCTTTATTCGTCTATTCTCAGCACGTTTATGCAATTTATCGCTCAATCACTATATTCTCTTTGGACATACACTAAAACACTCAGATATTTCAGAATTCATCACATTGAACTAATTGTGTTCAGAAATCAACCTTTCTATGGGTTCTGCTAAGAGAATGGATTACAACTAACTTTTTATGGCTTTATTCGTCTATTCTCAGCAAGTTCATGCAACTAATCACTGAATCATTTATTCTCTTTGGAGATACACTAAAACATGCAGATATTTCAGAATTCATCACATTGAACTAATTGTGTTCAGAAATCAACCATTCTATGGGTTCTGCTACGACAATGTATTACAACTATCTTTTTATTGCTTTATTCGTCTGTTCTCAGCAAGTTCATGCAACCAATCACTGAATCACTCATTCTCGTTGGATATAAACTAATACATGCAGACAGTTCAGAATTCATCACATTGAACTAATTGTGTTCAGAAATCAACCTTTATATGGGTTCTGCTACGACAATGTATTACAACTATCTTTTTATTGCTTTATTCGTCTGTTCTCAGCAAGTTCATGCAACCAATCACTGAATCACTCATTCTCGTTGGATATAAACTAATACATGCAGACAGTTCAGAATTCATCACATTGAACTAATTGTGTTCAGAAATCAACCTTTATATGGGTTCTGCTAAGAGACTGGATTACAACTAAATTTTTATGGCTTTATTCGTCTATTCTCAGCAAGTTCATGCAACTAATCACTGAATCATTTATTCTCTTTGGAGATACACTAAAACATGCAGATATTTCAGAATTCATCACATTGAACTAATTGTGTTCAGAAATCAACCATTCTATGGGTTCTGCTACGACAATGTATTACAACTATCTTTTTATTGCTTTATTCGTCTGTTCTCAGCAAGTTCATGCAACCAATCACTGAATCACTCATTCTCGTTGGATATATACACTAATACATGCAGACAGTTCAGAATTCATCACATTGAACTAATTGTGTTCAGAAATCAACCTTTATATGGGTTCTGCTAAGAGAATGGATTACAACTAACTTTTTATGGCTTTATTCGTCTGTTCTCAGCAAGTTCATGCAACTAATCACTGAACCATTTATTCTCTTTGGAGATAC
>NC_070595.1:3525983-3528483 GCF_027409825.1 Scomber japonicus | reverse complement strand
AGATAGATAGATACATAGATAGATAGATAGATAGATAGATAGATAGATAGATAGATAGATAGATAGATAGTTTGATACATAGATAGATAGATAGATAGATAGATAGATAGATAGATAGATAGATAGATACTGGTAAAACAGACAGACAGGTAGAATTAGCCAATCACAAAAAGGTAGATCAGTTCAGCCAATCACAAAAAAGTAGGTCAGTTTCTGCCCAGCGACAGGTTGCCAAGGTCAGCTAAGGCCCTGCGGTTGCTACGGCGATTTCAGGATCTGCCTTGAAAAATGTCTCAAAATTCTGAGGGATTTGGCTTCTGACAAGGTCCCGAACAATTGCAAACTGTGAGAAAACCGTAACTCCTGTCCAAAAACTGAAAACACCGTGAGAGACACAGAAGCCGGCAGATTCAGACAGTGTTTATTTTATTCAGATATTCCTTAAAATGAGCGAGTAAGCTCAGTGCGAACACAGAGTGAGATTCTTTTGAAAAAAGAAGATGATTACATTAGGTTTAATGGGGAGTGAGACAGGTATTGCCGCCGGTCTCGGCCCCCCCGTTTGAATTGTGTGCAGACCCCGCCTGTCAAAGTCACATTTTATGAATCCCAACACCTATGTCTATATTTTGACAAAAAATTATTTGTCTTCTTTTTACGGTTTGGCCGTGAGCTCGAGTTAAAAATAAAAATGAAGGTTATGCATTACTGCTTCTCACACTCTAGCTAACTGCCGCTTCCACTCTAACTTTGACGAAAAAGTGATTTCCACTCCTCGTTTGACTGCTCATAGTTTGAAAAGTTTACATTTTATGTAAAAACAGTTCGGTATTTTTCCAGAGAGGACAAGTTTTCCTCCGTTTTAAAGTTTTAATCACGTTTCTACGTGCACGTATGAGCGAGCTACGTGACTCTGAAAAAAGGTGAAAAAAGGTGAAATTTTTTGGGTTTTTCAAAAAATTCCCATTCATTTCCAATGGAGAAATCTCCCGGTTTTTTGGGAATAACTTTGGGAAACTTTGGAATTTCAACACCAAAAGTCATAGCACCCATCCCCCGATCGAGCCGCACGTTTTGATGTATATATTGTCGGGGTTTTCTCAAAGCTGCGGGAGGAGTTACGCGCCGAAAAACGGCGGAAGAAGATGTAAGAATAAGTATGGAGAAGATTAATAGTTGCCTCGGAGCTAGAACCCCGTGGCACTAACTAGAAAATTCCAGGGAAATTTTGAGTGCCACGGGGCTACTGCCGGGACGAGTACATGATTTATTTTTTCCTTATTAATGTACTTTATTCTCAACTTAACATTCCTGAAGATATTAAGTGAATGTTAATCATATTTAAGCATAAATAATATTTATTTAAACTTATTAATTAAAGTCTACTTCATTTTTTCCACAGACAGGAACATCACTGTTATGAAATTATTAATTAAATATTGAAATCATTTAGAGAGTAGATTTATTCACATATTCCTTAAAATGAGCGAGTAAGCTCAGTGTGAACACAGAGTGAGATTCTTTTGAAAAAAGAAGACGATTACATTAGGGTCAGTGGGGAGCGAGACAGGGATTGCTGCCGGTCTCGGCCCCCCCGTTTTGTGCCAATTTTGTGCAGACCCTGCCTGTCAACTTCACATTTTATGAATCCCAACACCTATGTCCATATTTTGAGCAAAAATTATTTGTCTCCTTTTTACGGTTTGGCTGTGAGCTCGAATTAAAAATAAAAACTGAGGTCATTTTTTACCGCTTCTCACACTCTAGCTAACTGCCGCTTCCACTCTAACTTTGACGAAAAAGTGATTTCCACTCCTCGTTTGACTGCTCATAGTTTGAAAAGTTTACATTTTATGTGAAAATAGTTTGGTATTTTTCCAGAGAGGACAAGTTTTCCTCCGTTTTAAAGTTTTAATCACGTTTCTACGTGCACGTATGAGCGAGCTACGTGACTCTGAAAAAAGGTGAAATTTTGGGGGGTTTTCAAAAAATTCCCATTCATTTCCAATGGAGAAATCTCCCGGTTTTTTGGGAATAACTTTGGGAAACTTTGGAATTTCAACACCAAAAGTCATAGCACCCATCCCCCGATCGAGCCGCACGTTTTGATGTATATATTGTCGGGGTTTTCTCAAAGCTGCGGGAGGAGTTACGCGCCGAAATATGGCAAAAGAGAATTGTAAAGTAAACACTAGAAAATTCCAGGGAAATTTTGAGTGCCACGGGGCTACTGCCGGGACGAGTACATGATTTATTTCCAGTGTTCAAAAGTCACCCTGATCATATAACACTAAGTAACTTTTACTGTGGCAGTATTATGTACATCTTACTGGTCAGTATCAAGTGTAACAGTAGATGTAAGCAGAGAGTAGCACACAGAGCACAAGGCAGTAGCAACATGCACTGACTCTATGCATGACACTACAGCACACACACACACACACACACACACACACACACACACACACACACACCATACCTGCCTGGCCTGCATTTGAGC
>NC_070595.1:3513483-3518483 GCF_027409825.1 Scomber japonicus | reverse complement strand
TTTTAAAGTTTGAATCACATTTCTATTTGTAAGTATGAGAGAGCTATGTGATTCTGAAAACAGATGAAATTTTGTGTTCAAAAAGAAATTCCCATTCATTTCCAATGAAGAATCATGCCTGTTTTGTTTTGGGAATAACATTGGGAAAAATAGGAATTTCAACACCAAAAGTCATAGCACCCCTCCCCCGATCGAGCCGCACGTTTTGATGTATATATTGTTGGGGTTTTCTCAAAGCTGCGGGATGAGTTACGCGCCGAAATATGGCAAAAGAGAATTGTAAAGTAAACACTAGAAAATTCCAGGGAAATTTTGAGTGCCACGGGGCTACTGCCGGGACGAGTACAGCAGAGATTAGCACACAGAGCACAAGGCAGTAGGAACATGCACTAACTCTAAGCACTACACTACAGCACTTGACGCTTCACACATACCCTATATTAGCACACAACATAGTGTGTACAAACACTCACACACAAAGACACACACAAAGACACACACATACCTGCCTGGCCTGCATTTGAGCAGTAAGACTGTCAATAACTGACGCTTCCACTCTCACTTTGAAAAAAAAGTGATTTCCACTCCTCGTTTGACTGCTCATAGTTTGAAAAGTTTACATGTTATGTAAAACCAGTTTAGTGTTTTGGAGAGAGCACAAGTTTTCCTCCGTTTTAAAGTTTGAATCACATTTCTATGTGCAAGTATGAGAGAGCTAGGTGATTCTGAAAAAAGATGAAATTTTGTGTTCAAAAAGAAATTCCCATTCATTTCCAATGGAGAATCATGCCTATTTTGTTTTGGGAATAACTTTGGGAAAAATAGGAATTTCAACACCAAAAGTCATAGCACCCATCCCCCGATCGAGCCGCACGTTTTGATGTATATATTGTCGGGGTTTTCTCAAAGCTGCGGGAGGAGTTACGCGCCGAAATATGGCAAAAGAGAATTGTAAAGTAAACACTAGAAAATTCCAGGGAAATTTTGAGTGCCACGGGGCTACTGCCGGGACGAGTACAGCAGAGAGTAGCACACAGAGCACAAGGCAGTAGCAACATGCACTAACTCTATGCACAACATTACAGCACTTTACACTTCACATATGTTAGCACACTACACAGTGTGTACAAAATACACACACACACACACACACACACACACACACCTGCCTGGCCTGCATTTGAGCAGTAAAAGTATCAATAACTGTGATGCTTCCACTCTAACTTTGAAGAAAAAGCGATTTCCACTCCTAGTTTGAATGCTCATAGTTTGAAAAGTTTACATGTTATGTAAAAACAGTTTAGTGTTTTGGAGAGAGAACAAGTGTTCCACCGTTTTAAAGTTTGAATCACATTTCTATGTGCAAGTATGAGAGAGCTAGGTGATTCTGAAAAAAGATGAAATTTTGTGTTCAAAAAGAAATTCCCATTCATTTCCAATGGAGAATTATGCCTATTTTGTTTTGGGAATAACTTTGGGAAAAATAGGAATTTCAACACCAAAAGTCATAGCACCCCTCCCCCGATCGAGCCGCACGTTTTGATGTATATATTGTCGGGGTTTTCTCAAAGCTGCGGGAGGAGTTACGCGCCGAAATATGGCGGAAGAGAATTGTAAAGTAAACACTAGAAAATTCCAGGGAAATTTTGAGTGCCACGGGGCTACTGCCGGGACGAGTACACAATTTATTTCCAGTGTTCAAAAGTCACCCTGATCATATAACACTAAGTAACTTTTACTGTGGCAGTATTAAGAACATCTTACTGGTCAGTATCAAGTGTAACAGTAGATGTAAGCAGAGAGTAGCACACAGAGCACAAGGCAGTAGCAACATGCACTAACTAAGCACTACAACACAGTATGTACTCACACACACACACGCAGGCACGCACACACACACACACACCAGCCTGCATTTGAGCAGTAAGACTGTCAGTATAATTCATATGTATATATAGAGAGAGTATCAATACTAGCTCGGCTGCTACCTCAGTTAAGTGGTAAAACAGACAGACAGGTAGAATTAGCCAATCACAAAAAGGTAGGTCAGTTCAGCCAATCACAAAAAAGTAGGTCAGTTTCTGCCCAGCAACAGGTTGCCATTGTCAGCTAAGGCCCTGCGGTTGCTACGGCGATTTCAGGATCTGCCTTGAAAAATGTCTCAAAATTCTAAGAATTTGGCTTCTGACAAGGTTCCGAACAATTGTAAACTGTGAGAAAACCGTAACTCCTGTCCAAAAACCGAAAACACCGTGAGAGACACAGAAGCCGGCAGATTCTGACAGTGTTTATTTTATTCAGATATTCCTTAAAATGAGCGAGTAAGCTCAGTGTGAACACAGAGTGAGATTCTTTTGAAAAAAGATGACGATTACATTAGGTTTAATGGGCAGCGAGACAGATATTGCCGCCGGTCTCGGACCCCCCGTTTGAATTGTGTGCAGACCCCGCCTGTCAAAGTCACATTTTATGAATCCCAACACCTATGTCCATATTTTGAGCAAAAATTATTTGTCTTCTTTTTACGGTTTGGCCGTGAGCTCGAGTTAAAAATAAAAATGAAGGTTATGCATTACCGCTTCTCACACTCTAGCTAACTGCCGCTTCCACTCTAACTTTGACGAAAAAGTGATTTCCACTCCTCGTTTGACTGCTCATAGTTTGAAAAGTTTACATTTTATGTGAAAATAGTTTGGTATTTTTCCAGAGAGGACAAGTTTTCCTCCGTTTTAAAGTTTTAATCACGTTTCTACGTGCACGTATGAGCGAGCTACGTGACTCTGAAAAAAGGTGAAATTTTGGGGGGTTTTCAAAAAATTCCCATTCATTTCCAATGGAGAAATCTCCCGTTTTTTTGGGAATAACTTTGGGAAACTTTGGAATTTCAACACCAAAAGTCATAGCACCCATCCCCCGATCGAGCCGCACGTTTTGATGTATATATTGTCGGGGTTTTCTCAAAGCTGCGGGAGGAGTTACGCGCCGAAATATGGCAAAAGAGAATTGTAAAGTAAACACTAGAAAATTCCAGGGAAATTTTGAGTGCCACGGGGCTACTGCCGGGACGAGTACATGATTTATTTCCAGTGTTCAAAAGTCACCCTGATCATATAACACTAAGTAACTTTTACTGTGGCAGTATTATGTACATCTTACTGGTCAGTATCAAGTGTAACAGTAGATGTAAGCAGAGAGTAGCACACAGAGCACAAGGCAGTAGCAACATGCACTGACTCTATGCATGACACTACAGCACACACACACACACACACACACACACACACACACACACACACACACCATACCTGCCTGGCCTGCATTTGAGCAGTAAGAGTGTCAATAACTGACGCTTCCACTCTAACTTTGAAAAAAAAGTGATTTCCACTCCTCGTTTGACTGCTCATACTTTGAAAAGTTTACATGTTATGTTAAAACAGTTTAGTGTTTTGGAGAGAGCACAAGTTTTCCTTCGTTTTAAAGTTTGAATCACATTTCTATGTGCAAGTATAAGAGAGCTAGGTGACTCTGAAAAAAAATGAAATTTTGTGATTAAAAAGAAATTCCCATTCATTTCCAATGGAGAATTATGCCTATTTTGTTTTGGGAATAACTTTGGGAAAAATAGGAATTTCAACACCAAAAGTCATAGCACCCCTCCCCCGATCGAGCCGCACGTTTTGATGTATATATTGTCGGGGTTTTCTCAAAGCTGTGGGAGGAGTTACGCGCCGAAATTTGGCAAAAGAGAATTGTAAAGTAATCATATAACACTAAGTAACTTTTACTGTGGCAGTATTAAGTACATCTTACTAGTCAGTATCAAGTGTAAC
The DNA here is from genome assembly GCF_027409825.1 of Scomber japonicus. Taxonomy (NCBI): domain Eukaryota; kingdom Metazoa; phylum Chordata; class Actinopteri; order Scombriformes; family Scombridae; genus Scomber; species Scomber japonicus. Next base: position 3,514,653 of record NC_070595.1, on the reverse strand, counting down.
AGTAGATGTAAGCAGAGAGTAGCACACAGAGCACAAGGCAGTAGCAACATGCACTAACTCTAAGCACTACAACACAGTGTGTACACATACACACACACACACACACACACACACACACACACACACACACACACACACACACACACACCAGCCTGCATTTGAGCAGTAAGACTGTCAGTATAATTCATATGTATATATAGAGAGAGAGTATCAATACTAGCTCGGCTGCTACCTCAGTTAACTGGCAAAACAGACAGACAGGAAGAATTGGCCAATCACAAAAAGGTAGATCAGTTTAGCCAATCACAAAAAAGTAGGTCAGATTCTGCCCAGCAACAGGTTGCTAAGGTCAGCTAAGGCCCTGCGGTTGCTACGGCGATTTCAGGCTCTGCCTTGAAAAAAGTCTCAGAATTCTAAAAAGTTTGGCTTCTGACAAGGTTCCGAACAATTGCAAACTGTGAGAAAACCGTAACTCCTGTCCAAAAACCGAAAACACCGTGAGAGACACAGAAGCCGGCAGATTCTGACAGTGTTTATTTTATTCAGATATTCCTTAAAATGAGCGAGTAAGCTCAGTGCGAACACAGAGTGAGATTCATTTGAAAAGAGAAGACGATTACATTAGGTTTAATGGGGAGCGAGACAGGGATTGCCGCCGGTCTCGGCCCCCCCGTTTAAATTTTGTGCAGACCCCGCCTGTCAACTTCACATTTTATGAATCCCAACACCTATGTCTATATTTTGACCAAAAATTATTTGTCTGCTGTTTACGGTTTGGCCGTGAGCTCAAGTTAAAAATAAAAATTAAGGTTATGGTTTACTGCTTCTCACACTCTAGCTAACTGCCGCTTCCACTCTAACTTTGACGAAAAAGTGATTTCCACTCCTCATTTGACTGCTCATAGTTTGAAAAGTTTACATGTTATGTTAAAATAGTTTGTATTTTTCCAGAGAGAACAAGTTTTCCTCCGTTTAAAAGTTTAAATCATGTTTCTACGTGCACGTATGAGAGAGCTAGGTGACTCTGAAAAAAGGTGAATTTTTGTGGTTTTAAAAAAAAATTCCCATTCATTTCCAATGGAGAAATATTCCCGGTTTTTTGGGAATAACTTTGGGAAACTTTGGAATTTCAACACCAAAAGTCATAGCACCCCTCCCCCGATCGAGCCG
>NC_070595.1:3475983-3483483 GCF_027409825.1 Scomber japonicus | reverse complement strand
CAGACAGGTAGAATTAGCCAATCACAAAAAGGTAGGTCAGTTCAGCCAATCACAAAAAGGTAGATCAGATTCTGCCCAGCAACAGGTTGCCATGGTCAGCTAAGGCCCTGCGGTTGCTACGGCGATTTCAGGCTCTGCCTTGAAAAAAGTCTCAGAATTCTAAAAAGTTTGGCTTCTGACAAGGTTCCGAACAATTGCAAACTGTGAGAAAACCGTAACTCCTGTCCAAAAACCGAAAACACCGTGAGAGACACAGAAGCCGGCAGATTCTGACAGTGTTTATTTTATTCAGATATTCCTTAAAATGAGCGAGTAAGCTCAGTGCGAACACAGAGTGAGATTCATTTGAAAAGAGAAGACGATTACATTAGGTTTAATGGGGAGCGAGACAGGGATTGCCGCCGGTCTCGGCCCCCCCCGTTTAAATTTTGTGCAGACCCCGCCTGTCAACTTCACATTTTATGAATCCCAACACCTATGTCTATATTTTGACCAAAAATTATTTGTCTGCTGTTTACGGTTTGGCCGTGAGCTCAAGTTAAAAATAAAAATTAAGGTTATGGTTTACTGCTTCTCACACTCTAGCTAACTGCCGCTTCCACTCTAACTTTGACGAAAAAGTGATTTCCACTCCTCATTTGACTGCTCATAGTTTGAAAAGTTTACATGTTATGTTAAAATAGTTTGTATTTTTCCAGAGAGAACAAGTTTTCCTCCGTTTAAAAGTTTAAATCATGTTTCTACGTGCACGTATGAGAGAGCTAGGTGACTCTGAAAAAAGGTGAATTTTTGTGGTTTTAAAAAAAAATTCCCATTCATTTCCAATGGAGAAATATTCCCGGTTTTTTGGGAATAACTTTGGGAAACTTTGGAATTTCAACACCAAAAGTCATAGCACCCCTCCCCCGATCGAGCCGCACGTTTTGATGTATATATTGTCGGGGTTTTCTCAAAACTGTGGGAGGAGTTACGCGCCGAAAAACGGCGGAAGAATAAAAAGAAAAAAAATAATATTAAGTATGGAGAAGATTAATAGTTGCCTCGGGGCTTGAACCCCGTGGCACTAACTAGAAAATTCCAGGGAAATTTTGAGTGCCACGGGGCTACTGCCGGGACGAGTACAGCAGAGAGTAGCACACAGAGCACAAGGCAGTAGGAACATGCACTAACTCTATGCACGACACTACAGCACTTGACGCTTCACACATACCCTGTATTAGCACACAACATAGTTTGTACAAACACTCACACACAAAGACACACACACACACACACACACACACACCTCCCTGGTCTACATTTGAGCAGTAAGAGTGTCAATAACTCATGCTTCCACTCTAACTTTGAAGAAAAAGTGATTTCCACTGCTCGTTTAACTGCTCATAGTTTGAAAAGTTTACATGTTATGTTAAAAAAGTTTAGTGTTGTGAAGAGAGCACAAGTTTTCCTTCGTTTTAACGTTTGAATCACATTTCTATGTGCAGGTATGAGAGAGCTAGGTGATTCTGAAAAAAGATGAAATTTTGTGTTCAAAAAGAAATTCCCATTCATTTTCAATGGAGAATAATGCCTATTTTGTTTTGGGAATAACTTTGGGAAAAATAGGAATTTCAACACCAAAAGTCATAGCACCTCTTTCCCGATCGAGCCGCACGTTTTGATGTATATATTGTTGGGGTTTTCTCAAAGCTGTGGGAGGAGTTACGCGCCGAAATATGGCAAAAGAGAATTGTAAAGTAAACACTAGAAAATTCCAGGGAAATTTTGAGTGCCACGGGGCTACTGCCGGGACGAGTACATGATTTATTTCCAGTGTTCAAAAGTCACCCTGATCATATAACACTAAGTAACTTTTACTGTGGCAGTATTAAGTACATCTTACTGGTCAGTATCAAGTGTAACAGTAGCACACAGAGCACAAGGCAGTAGCAACATGCACTAACTCTATGCACGACACTACAGCATTTGACGCTTTACACATACCCTGTATTAGCACATAATATAGTGTGTACAAACACTCACACACAAAGACACACAAAGACACACACACACACACACACACACCATACCTGCCTGGCCTGCATTTGAGCAGTAAGACTGTCAATAACTGACGCTTCCACTCTAACTTTGAAAAAAAAGTGATTTCCACTCCTCGTTTGACTGCTCATAGTTTGAAAAGTTTACATGTTATGTAAAACAGTTTAGTGTTTTGGAGAGAGCACAAGTTTTCCTCCGTTTTAAAGTTTGAATCATATTTCTATGTGCAAGTATAAGAGAGCTAGGTGATTCTGAAAAAAGATGACATTTTGTGTTTAAAAAGAAATTCCCATTCATTTCCAATGGAGGATCATGCCTGTTTTGTTTTGGGAATAACTTTGTGAAAAATTAGAATTTCAACACCAAAAGTCATAGCACCCCTCCCCCGATCGAGCCGCACGTTTTGATGTATATATTGTCGGGGTTTTCTCAAAACTGTGGGAGGAGTTACGCGCCGAAATTTGGCAAAAGAGAATTGTAAAGTAAACACTAGAAAATTCCAGGGAAATTTTGAGTGCCACGGGGCTACTGCCGGGACGAGTACAGCAGAGAGTAGGAACATGGAATAACTCTATGCACGACACTACAGCACTTGACGCTTCACACATACCCTGTATTAGCACACAACATAGTGTGTACAAAGACACACACACACACACACACACACACACACACACACACACACACACCTGCCTGGCCTGCATTTGAGCAGTAAGAGTGTCAATAACTGATGTTTCCACTCTAACTTTCAAGAAAAATTGACTTCCACTCCTCGTTTGACCGATCATACTTTTAAAAGTTTACATGTTATGTTAAAACAGTTTAGTGTTGTGAAGAGAGCACAAGTTTTCCTTCGTTTTAAAGTTTGAATCACATTTCTATGTGCAAGTATGAGAGAGCTAGGTGATTCTGAAAAAAGATGAAATTTTGTGTTTAAAAAGAAATTCCCATTCATTTCCAATGGAGGATTATGCCTGTGTTGTTTTGGGAATAACTTTGGGAAAAATAGGAATTTCAACACCAAAAGTCATAGCACCCCTCCCCCGATCGAGCCGCACGTTTTGATGTATATATTGTCAGGGTTTTCTCAAAGCTGTGGGAGGAGTTACGCGCCGAAATATGGCGGAAGAGAATTGTAAAGTAAACACTAGAAAATTCCAGGGAAATTTTGAGTGCCACGGGGCTACTGCCGGGACGAGTACACGATTTATTTTTTTCTTATGAATGTACTTTATTCTCAACTTAACGTTCTTGAAAATATTAAGTTAATGTTATTATCACATTTAAGCATAAATAATATTTATTTAAACTTATAAATTAAATTCTACTTCATTTTTTCCACCGACAGGAACATCACTGTAATGAAATTATTAAGTAAATCTTCAAATCATTTATTTTAAATTACTTAGTTGTATGAAATTATATTATGTACATTTTGTTCATCTTCTACTGATAAATGTTAAATCTTTTTATAAACCACGAATCATATAACTACAATACAATACAATAAAACTATTTATTGTGTCCACAGTAAACATGAATTAATCCATTCAAATGAATTAGCTCAGTTAACTGGCAAAACAGACAGACAGGTAGAATTAGCCAATCACAAAAAGGTAGGTCAGTTCAGCCAATCACAAAAAGGTAGATCAGATTCTGCCCAGCAACAGGTTGCCATGGTCAGCTAAGGCCCTGCGGTTGCTATGGCGATTTCAGGATCTGCCTTGAAAAATGTCTCAACATTCTAAAAGATTTGGCTTCTGACAAGGTCCCGAACAATTGCAAACTGTGAGAAAACCGTAACTCCTGTCCAAAAACCGAAAACACCGTGAGAGACACAGAAGCCGGCAGATTCTGACAGTGTTTATTTTATTCACATATTCCTTAAAATGAGCGAGTAAGCTCAGTGTGAACACAGAGTGAGATTCATTTGAAAAGAGAAGACGATTACATTAGGTTTAATGGGGAGCGAGACAGGGATTGCCGCCGGTCTCGGCCCCCCCGTTTAAATTTTGTGCAGACCCCGCCTGTCAAAGTCACATTTTATGAATCCCAACACCTATGTCTATATTTTGACCAAAAATTATTTGTCTCCTTTTTACGGTTTGGCCGTGAGCTCGAGTTAAAAATAAAAATGAAGGTTATGCATTACTGCTTCTCACACTCTAGCTAACTGCCGCTTCCACTCTAACTTTGACGAAAAAGTGATTTCCACTCCTCGTTTGACTGCTCATAGTTTGAAAAGTTTACATGTTATGTAAAAATAGTTTGGTATTTTTCCAGAGAGCACAAATTTTCCTCCGTTTTAAAGTTTGAATCACGTTTCTACGTGAACGTATGAGAGAGCGAGGTGACTCTGAAAAAAGGTGAAAAAAGGTGAAATTTTTGGGGTTTTTCAAAAAATTCCCATTCATTTCCAATGGAGAAATCTCCCGGTTTTTTGGGAATAACTTTGGGAAACTTTGGAATTTCAACACCAAAAGTCATAGCACCCCTCCCCCGATCGAGCCGCACGTTTTGATGTATATATTGTCTGGGTTTTCTCAAAGCTGTGGGAGGAGTTACGCGCCGAAAAACGGCGGAAGAATAATAATAATAACTAGAAAATTCCAGGGAAATTTTGAGTGCCACAGGGCTACTGCCGGGACGAGTACAGCAGAGAGTAGCACACAGAGCACAAGGCAGTAGGAACATGCACTAACTCTATGCACGACACTACAGCACTTGACGCTTCACACATACCCTGTATTAGCACACAACATAGTTTGTACAAACACTCACACACAAAGACACACACACACACACACACACACACACCTCCCTGGTCTACATTTGAGCAGTAAGAGTGTCAATAACTCATGCTTCCACTCTAACTTTGAAGAAAAAGTGATTTCCACTGCTCGTTTAACTGCTCATAGTTTGAAAAGTTTACATGTTATGTTAAAAAAGTTTAGTGTTGTGAAGAGAGCACAAGTTTTCCTTCGTTTTAACGTTTGAATCACATTTCTATGTGCAGGTATGAGAGAGCTAGGTGATTCTGAAAAAAGATGAAATTTTGTGTTCAAAAAGAAATTCCCATTCATTTTCAATGGAGAATAATGCCTATTTTGTTTTGGGAATAACTTTGGGAAAAATAGGAATTTCAACACCAAAAGTCATAGCACCTCTTTCCCGATCGAGCCGCACGTTTTGATGTATATATTGTTGGGGTTTTCTCAAAGCTGTGGGAGGAGTTACGCGCCGAAATATGGCAAAAGAGAATTGTAAAGTAAACACTAGAAAATTCCAGGGAAATTTTGAGTGCCACGGGGCTACTGCCGGGACGAGTACATGATTTATTTCCAGTGTTCAAAAGTCACCCTGATCATATAACACTAAGTAACTTTTACTGTGGCAGTATTAAGTACATCTTACTGGTCAGTATCAAGTGTAACAGTAGCACACAGAGCACAAGGCAGTAGCAACATGCACTAACTCTATGCACGACACTACAGCATTTGACGCTTTACACATACCCTGTATTAGCACATAATATAGTGTGTACAAACACTCACACACAAAGACACACAAAGACACACACACACACACACACACCATACCTGCCTGGCCTGCATTTGAGCAGTAAGACTGTCAATAACTGACGCTTCCACTCTAACTTTGAAAAAAAAGTGATTTCCACTCCTCGTTTGACTGCTCATAGTTTGAAAAGTTTACATGTTATGTAAAACAGTTTAGTGTTTTGGAGAGAGCACAAGTTTTCCTCCGTTTTAAAGTTTGAATCATATTTCTATGTGCAAGTATAAGAGAGCTAGGTGATTCTGAAAAAAGATGACATTTTGTGTTTAAAAAGAAATTCCCATTCATTTCCAATGGAGGATCATGCCTGTTTTGTTTTGGGAATAACTTTGTGAAAAATTAGAATTTCAACACCAAAAGTCATAGCACCCCTCCCCCGATCGAGCCGCACGTTTTGATGTATATATTGTCGGGGTTTTCTCAAAACTGTGGGAGGAGTTACGCGCCGAAATTTGGCAAAAGAGAATTGTAAAGTAAACACTAGAAAATTCCAGGGAAATTTTGAGTGCCACGGGGCTACTGCCGGGACGAGTACAGCAAAGAGTAGAACACAGAGCACAAGGCAGTAGGAACATGCACTAACTCTGTGCCCGACACTACAGCATTTGACGCTTAACACATACCCTGTATTAGCACACAACATAGTGTGTACAAACACTCACACACAAAGACACACACAAAGACACACACATACCTGCCTGGCCTGCATTTGAGCAGTAAGACTGTCAATAACTGACGCTTCCACTCTAACTTTGAAAAAAAAGTGATTTCCACTCCTCGTTTGACTGCTCATACTTTGAAAAGTTTACATGTTATGTAAAAACAGTTTAGTGTTTTGGATAGAGCACAAGTTGTCCTTCGTTTTAAAGTTTGAATCACATTTCTATGTGCAAGTATAAGAGAGCTAGGTGATTCTGAAAAAAGATGAAATTTTGTGTTCAAAAAGAAATTCCCATTCATTTCCAATGGAGAATCATGCCTATTTTGTTTTGGGAATAACTTTGGGAAAAATAGGAATTTCAACACCAAAAGTCATAGCACCCATCCCCCGATCGAGCCGCACGTTTTGATGTATATATTGTCGGGGTTTTCTCAAAGCTGCGGGAGGAGTTACGCGCCGAAATATGGCAAAAGAGAATTGTAAAGTAAACACTAGAAAATTCCAGGGAAATTTTGAGTGCCACGGGGCTACTGCCGGGACGAGTACACGATTTATTTTTTTCTTATGAATGTACTTTATTCTCAACTTAACGTTCTTGAAAATATTAAGTTAATGTTATTATCACATTTAAGCATAAATAATATTTATTTAAACTTATAAATTAAATTCTACTTCATTTTTTCCACCGACAGGAACATCACTGTAATGAAATTATTAAGTAAATCTTCAAATCATTTATTTTAAATTACTTAGTTGTATGAAATTATATTATGTACATTTTGTTCATCTTCTACTGATAAATGTTAAATCTTTTTATAAACCACGAATCATATAACTACAATACAATACAATAAAACTATTTATTGTGTCCACAGTAAACATGAATTAATCCATTCAAATGAATTAGCTCAGTTAACTGGCAAAACAGACAGACAGGTAGAATTAGCCAATCACAAAAAGGTAGGTCAGTTCAGCCAATCACAAAAAGGTAGATCAGATTCTGCCCAGCAACAGGTTGCCATGGTCAGCTAAGGCCCTGCGGTTGCTATGGCGATTTCAGGATCTGCCTTGAAAAATGTCTCAACATTCTAAAAGATTTGGCTTCTGACAAGGTTCCGAACAATTGCAAACTGTGAGAAAACCGTAACTTAACACACACACAAACATAAATGTGTATCTATCTATCTATCTATGTATCTATCTAATAGATAGATAGATAGATAGAT
>NC_070595.1:3470983-3473483 GCF_027409825.1 Scomber japonicus | reverse complement strand
ATAGATAGATAGATAGATAGATAGATAGATAGATAGATACATCAATAGATAGATAGATAGATAGATAGATAGATAGATAGATAGATACATAGATAGATAGATAGATACATAGATACTGGTAAAACAGACAGACAGGTAGAATTAGCCAATCACAAAAAGGTAGGTCAGTTCAGCCAATCACAAAAAGGTAGATCAGATTCTGCCCACCAACAGGTTGCCATGGTCAGCTAAGGCCCTGCGGTTGCTATGGCGATTTCAGGATCTGCCTTGAAAAATGTCTCAACATTCTAAAAGATTTGGCTTCTGACAAGGTTCCGAACAATTGCAAACTGTGAGAAAACCGTAACTCCTGTCCAAAAACCGAGAACACCGTGAGGGACACAGAAGCCGGCAGATTCTGACAGTGTTTATTTTATTCAGATATTCCTTAAAATGAGCGAGTAAGCTCAGTGCGAACACAGAGTGAGAGTCTTTTGAAATAAGAAGACGATTACATTAGGTTTAATGGGGAGCGAGACAGGTATTGCCGCCGGTCTCGGCCCCCCCGTTTAAATTTTGTGCAGATCCCGCCGGTCAAAGTCACATTTTATGAATCCCAACACCTATGTCTACATTTTGACAAAAAATTATTTGTCTCCTTTTTACGGTTTGGCCGTGAGCTCGAGTTAAAAATAAAAATTAAGGTTATGGTTTACTGCTTCTCACACTCTAGCTAACTGCCGCTTCCACTCTAACTTTGAAGAAAAAGTGATTTCCACTCCTCGTTTGACTGCTCACAGTTTGAAAAGTTTACATGTTAGGTTAAAATAGTTTGTATTTTTCCAGAGAGAACAAGTTTTCCTCCGTTTAAAAGTTTAAATCATGTTTCTACGTGCACGTATGAGAGAGCTAGGTGACTCTGAAAAAAGGTGAAATTTTGTGTTTTTTAAAAAAAATTCCCATTCATTTTCAATGGAGAAATATTCCCGGTTTTTTGGGAATAACTTTGGGAAACTTTGGAATTTCAACACCAAAAGTCATAGCACCCATCCCCCGATCGAGCCGCACGTTTTGATGTATATATTGTCGGGGTTTTCTCAAAGCTGCGGGAGGAGTTACGCGCCGAAAAACGGCGGAAGAAGATGTAAGAATAAGTATGGAGAAGATTAATAGTTGCCTCGGGCTTCGCCCGAGGCATTCCTCTCCATCTTCTGGAGTGGAATGCCTCGGGGCTTGAACCCCGTGGCACTAACTAGAAAATTCCAGGGAAATTTTGAGTGCCACGGGGCTACTGCCGGGACGAGTACAGCAGAGAGTAGGAACATGGAATAACTCTATGCACGACACTACAGCACTTGACGCTTCACACATACCCTGTATTAGCACACAACATAGTGTGTACAAAGACACACACACACACACACACACACACACACACACACACACACACACACCTGCCTGGCCTGCATTTGAGCAGTAAGAGTGTCAATAACTGATGTTTCCACTCTAACTTTCAAGAAAAATTGACTTCCACTCCTCGTTTGACCGATCATACTTTTAAAAGTTTACATGTTATGTTAAAACAGTTTAGTGTTGTGAAGAGAGCACAAGTTTTCCTTCGTTTTAAAGTTTGAATCACATTTCTATGTGCAAGTATGAGAGAGCTAGGTGATTCTGAAAAAAGATGAAATTTTGTGTTTAAAAAGAAATTCCCATTCATTTCCAATGGAGGATTATGCCTGTGTTGTTTTGGGAATAACTTTGGGAAAAATAGGAATTTCAACACCAAAAGTCATAGCACCCCTCCCCCGATCGAGCCGCACGTTTTGATGTATATATTGTCAGGGTTTTCTCAAAGCTGTGGGAGGAGTTACGCGCCGAAATATGGCGGAAGAGAATTGTAAAGTAAACACTAGAAAATTCCAGGGAAATTTTGAGTGCCACGGGGCTACTGCCGGGACGAGTACACGATTTATTTTTTTCTTATGAATGTACTTTATTCTCAACTTAACGTTCTTGAAAATATTAAGTTAATGTTATTATCACATTTAAGCATAAATAATATTTATTTAAACTTATAAATTAAATTCTACTTCATTTTTTCCACCGACAGGAACATCACTGTAATGAAATTATTAAGTAAATCTTCAAATCATTTATTTTAAATTACTTAGTTGTATGAAATTATATTATGTACATTTTGTTCATCTTCTACTGATAAATGTTAAATCTTTTTATAAACCACGAATCATATAACTACAATACAATACAATAAAACTATTTATTGTGTCCACAGTAAACATGAATTAATCCATTCAAATGAATTAGCTCAGTTAACTGGCAAAACAGACAGACAGGTAGAATTAGCCAATCACAAAAAGGTAGGTCAGTTCAGCCAATCACAAAAAGGTAGATCAGATTCTGCCCAGCAACAGGTTGCCATGGTCAGCTAAGGCCCTGCGGTTGCTATGGCGATTTCAGGATCTGCCTTGAAAAATGTCTCAACATTCTAAAAGATTTG
>NC_070595.1:3463483-3468483 GCF_027409825.1 Scomber japonicus | reverse complement strand
TAGATAGACAGATAGATAGACAGATAGATAGATAGATAGATAGATAGATAGATAGATAGATACATAGATAGATAGATAGATACATAGATACTGGTAAAACAGACAGACAGGTAGAATTAGCCAATCACAAAAAGGTAGGTCAGTTCAGCCAATCACAAAAAGGTAGATCAGATTCTGCCCAGCAACAGGTTGCCATGGTCAGCTAAGGCCCTGCGGTTGCTATGGCGATTTCAGGATCTGCCTTGAAAAATGTCTCAACATTCTAAAAGATTTGGCTTCTGACAAGGTTCCGAACAATTGCAAACTGTGAGAAAACCGTAACTCCTGTCCAAAAACCGAAAACACCGTGAGAGACACAGAAGCCGGCAGATTCTGACAGTGTTTATTTTATTCAGATATTCCTTAAAATGAGCGAGTAAGCTCAGTGCGAACACAGAGTGAGATTCTTTTGAAATAAGAAGACGATTACATTAGGTTTAATGGGGAGCGAGACAGGTATTGCTGCCGGTCTCGGCCCCCCCGTTTAAATTTTGTGCAGATCCCGCCTGTCAAAGTCACATTTTATGAATCCCAACACCTATGTCTGCATTTTGACAAAAAATTATTTGTCTCCTTTTTACGGTTTGGCCGTGAGCTCGAGTTAAAAATAAAAATTAAGGTTATGGTTTACTGCTTCTCACACTCTAGCTAACTGCTGCTTCCACTCTAACTTTGACGAAAAAGTGATTTCCACTCCTCGTTTGACTTCTCATAGTTTGAAAAGTTTACATGTTATGTTAAAATAGTTTGTATTTGTCCAGAGAGGACAAATTTTCCTCCGTTTTGAAGTTTTAATCACGTTTCTACGTGCACGTATGAGCGAGCTAGGTGACTCTGAAAAAAGGTGAAATTTTGTGTTTTTAAAAAAAAATTCCCATTCATTTTCAATGGAGAATTATTCCCGGTTTTTTGGGAATAACTTTGGGAAACTTTGGAATTTCAACACCAAAAGTCATAGCACCCATCCCCCGATCGAGCCGCACGTTTTGATGTATATATTGTCGGGGTTTTCTCAAAGCTGCGGGAGGAGTTACGCGCCGAAAAACGGCGGAAGAAGAATAAGAAAAACTAGAAAATTCCAGGGAAATTTTGAGTGCCACGGGGCTACTGCCGGGACGAGTACAGCAGAGTGTAGCACACAGAGCACAAGGCAGTAGGAACATGCACTAACTCTATGCACGACACTACAGCACACACACACACACACACACACACACACACACACACACACACCTGCCTGGCCTGCATTTGAGCAGTAAGAGTGTCAATAACTAATGCTTCCACTCTAACTTTGAAGAAAAAGTGATTTCCACTCCTCGTTTGAATGCTCATAGTTTGAAAAGTTTACATGTTATGGAAAAACAGTTTAGTGTTGTGAAGAGAGAACAAGTTGTCCTTCGTTTTAAAGTTTGAATCACATTTCCATGTGCAAGTATAAGAGAGCTAGGTGACTCTGAAAAAAGATGAAATTTTGTGTTCAAAAAGAAATTCCCATTCATTTCCAATGGAGAATCATGCCTATTTTGTTTTGGGAATAACTTTGGGAAAAATTGGAATTTCAACACCAAAAGTCATAGCACCCCTCCCCCGATCGAACCGCACGTTTTGATGTATATATTGTTGGGGTTTTCTCAAAGCTGCGGGACGAGTTACGCGCCGAAATATGGCAAAAGAGAATTGTAAAGTAAACACTAGAAAATTCCAGGGAAATTTTGAGTGCCACGGGGCTACTGCCGGGACGAGTACAGCAGAGAGTAGCACACAGAGCACAAGGCAGTAGCAACATGCACTAACTCTATGCACAACATTACAGCACTTTACACTTCACATATGTTAGCACACTACACAGTGTGTACAAAATACACACACACACACACACACACACACACACACACACCTGCCTGGCCTGCATTTGAGCAGTAAAAGTATCAATAACTGTGATGCTTCCACTCTAACTTTGAAGAAAAAGCGATTTCCACTCCTAGTTTGAATGCTCATAGTTTGAAAAGTTTACATGTTATGTAAAAACAGTTTAGTGTTTTGGAGAGAGAACAAGTGTTCCACCGTTTTAAAGTTTGAATCACATTTCTATGTGCAAGTATGAGAGAGCTAGGTGATTCTGAAAAAAGATGAAATTTTGTGTTCAAAAAGAAATTCCCATTCATTTCCAATGGAGAATTATGCCTATTTTGTTTTGGGAATAACTTTGGGAAAAATAGGAATTTCAACACCAAAAGTCATAGCACCCCTCCCCCGATCGAGCCGCACGTTTTGATGTATATATTGTCGGGGTTTTCTCAAAGCTGCGGGAGGAGTTACGCGCCGAAATATGGCGGAAGAGAATTGTAAAGTAAACACTAGAAAATTCCAGGGAAATTTTGAGTGCCACGGGGCTACTGCCGGGACGAATACATGATTTATTTCCAGTGTTCAAAAGTCACCCTGATCATGTAACACTAAGTAACTTTTACTGTGGCAGTATTAAGTACATCTTACTGGTCAGTATCAAGTGTAACAGTAGCACACAGAGCACAAGGCAGTAGCAACATGCACTAACTGTATGCACGACACTACAGCATTTGACGCTTCACACATACCCTGTATTAGCACATAATATAGTGTGTACAAACACTCACACACAAAGACACACAAAGACACACACACACACACACACACACACACACACACCTGCCTGGCCTGCATTTGAGCAGTAAGACTGTCAATAACTGACGCTTCCACATTAACTTTCAAGAAAAATTGACTTCCACTCCTCGTTTGACTGCTCATACTTTTAAAAGTTTACATGTTATGTTAAAACAGTTTAGTGTTTTGGAGAGAGCACAAGTTTTCCTTCGTTTTAAAGTTTGAATGACATTTCTATGTGCAAGTATAAGAGAGCTAGGTGATTCTGAAAAAAGATGAAATTTTGTGTTTAAAAAGAAATTCCCATTCATTTCCAATGGAGGATCATGCCTGTTTTGTTTTGGGAATAACTTTGTGAAAAATTGGAATTTCAACACCAAAAGTCATAGCACCCCTCCCCCGATCGAGCCGCACGTTTTGATGTATATATTGTCGGGGTTTTCTCAAAGCTGCGGGAGGAGTTACGCACCGAAATATGGCAAAGGAGAATTGTAAAGTAAACACTAGAAAATTCCAGGGAAATTTTGAGTGCCACGGGGCTACTGCCGGGACAAGTACACAATTTATTTCCAGTGTTCAAAAGTCACCCTGATCATATAACACTAAGTAACTTTTACTGTGGCAGTATTAAGTACATCTTACTGGTCAGTATCAAGTGTCAGAGTAGATGTAAGCAGAGAGTAGCACACAGAGCACAAGGCAGTAGCAACATGCACTAACTCTAAGCACTACAACACAGTATGTACTCACACACACACACACACACGCACGCACGCACGCACGCACGCACACACACACACACACACACACATACACACACACACACACACCAGCCTGCATTTGAGCAGTAAGACTGTCAATATAATTCATATGTATATATAAAGAGAGTATCAATACTAGCTCAGCCGCTACCTCAGTTAACTGGTAAAACAGACAGACAGGTAGAATTAGCCAATCACAAAAAGGTAGGTCAGTTCAGCCAATCACAAAAAGGTAGATCAGATTCTGCCCAGCAACAGGTTGCCAAGGTCAGCTAAGGCCCTGCGGTTGCTACGGCGATTTCAGGATCTGCCTTGAAAAATGTCTCAACATTCTAAAGGATTTGGCTTCTGACAAGGTTCCGAACAATTGCAAACTGTGAGAAAACCGTAACTCCTGTCCAAAAACCGAAAACACCGTGAGAGACACAGAAGCCGGCAGATTCTGACAGTGTTTATTTTATTCACATATTCCTTAAAATGAGCGAGTAAGCTCAGTGTGAACACAGAGTGAGATTCATTTGAAAAGAGAAGACGATTACATTAGGTTTAATGGGGAGCGAGACAGGGATTGCCGCCGGTCTCGGCCCCCCCGTTTAAATTTTGTGCAGACCCCGCCTGTCAACTTCACATTTTATGAATCCCAACACCTATGTCTATATTTTGACCAAAAATTATTTGTCTGCTGTTTACGGTTTGGCCGTGAGCTCAAGTTAAAAATAAAAATTAAGGTTATGGTTTACTGCTTCTCACACTCTAGCTAACTGCCGCTTCCACTCTAACTTTGACGAAAAAGTGATTTCCACTCCTCATTTGACTGCTCATAGTTTGAAAAGTTTACATGTTATGTTAAAATAGTTTGTATTTTTCCAGAGAGAACAAGTTTTCCTCCGTTTAAAAGTTTAAATCATGTTTCTACGTGCACGTATGAGAGAGCTAGGTGACTCTGAAAAAAGGTGAATTTTTGTGGTTTTAAAAAAAAATTCCCATTCATTTCCAATGGAGAAATATTCCCGGTTTTTTGGGAATAACTTTGGGAAACTTTGGAATTTCAACACCAAAAGTCATAGCACCCCTCCCCCGATCGAGCCGCACGTTTTGATGTATATATTGTCGGGGTTTTCTCAAAACTGTGGGAGGAGTTACGCGCCGAAAAACGGCGGAAGAATAAAAAGAAAAAAAAAATAATATTAAGTATGGAGAAGATTAATAGTTGCCTCGGGCTTCGCCCGAGGCATTCCTCTCCAGCTTCTGGAGTGGAATGCCTCGGGGCTTGAACCCCGTGGCACTAATAATAATATTAAGTATGGAGAAGATTAATAGTTGCCTCGGGCTTCGCCCGAGGCATTCCTCTCCAGCTTCTGGAGTGGAATGCCTCGGGGCTTGAACCCCGTGGCACTAATAATATTAAGTATGGAGAAGATTTGCCCCGAGGCATTCCTCTCCAGCTTCTGGAGTGGAATGCCTCGGAGCTAGAACCCCGTGGCACTAATAATAATATTAAGTATGGAGAAGATTAATAGTTGCCTCGGGGCTAGAACCCCGTGGCACTAACTAGAA
>NC_070595.1:3372500-3375000 GCF_027409825.1 Scomber japonicus | reverse complement strand
TTCTGAACACAATTAGTTCAATGTGATGAATTCTGAAATATCTGAGTGTTTTAGTGTATCTCCAAAATGAATAAGTGATTCAGTGATTAGTTGCATGAACTTGCTGAGAACAGACGAATAAAGCAATAAAAAGATAGTTGTAATACATTCTCGGTAGCAGAACCCATATAAATGTTGATTTCTAGACACAATTAGTTCAGTGTGATGAATTCTGAAATATCTGAGTTTTTTAGTGTATGTCCAAAGAGAATATAGTCATTGAGTGATAAATTGCATGATCTTGCTGAGAAAAGACGAATAAAGCCATAAACAGTTAGTTGTAATCCATTCTCTTAGCAGAACCAATATAATAAAGGTTGATTTGTAAACACAATTAGTTCAATGTAATGAATTCTGAACTGTCTACATGTTTTATTGTATGTCCAAAGAGAATATCGTGATTTAGTGATTAGTTGCATGAACTTGCTGTGAAAAGACGAATAAAGCCATAAAAAGTTAGTTGTAATCCAATTTCGTAGCAGAACCCATAGGAAGGTTGATTTCTGAACACAATTAGTTCAATGCGATGAATTCTGATATATTTGAGTGTTTTAGTGTATCTCCAAAGAGAATAAGTGATTCAGTGATTAGTTGCATGAACTTGCTGAGAACAGACGAATAAAGCCCTAAAAAGTTAGTTGTAATACAATATTTTAGCAGAACCTATAGAAAGGTTGATTTCTAAACACAACGACACACTGCAATACACACACACAAACAATATACACAACTAAACACAATTAGTTCAATGTGATGAATGAATGAACTAACTTTTTATGGCTTAAATCGTTTTTTCTCCGCAAGTTCATGCAACTAATCACTGAACCACTTACATTATCTTTGGACATACACTAAAACACTCAGATATTTCAGAATTCATCACATTGAACTAATTAGGTTCTGCTAAGAGAATGGAATACAACTAACTTTTTATGGCTTTATTCGTCTGTTCTCAGCAAATTCATGCAACTAATCACTGAATCATTTATTCTCTTTGGAGATACACTAAAACACTCATATATCAGAATTCATCACATTGAACTAAATTGTGTTTAGAAATCAACCTTTCTATGGGTTCTGCTAAGAGAATGGAATACAACTAACTTTTTATGTCTTTATTCGTCTATTCTCAGCACGTTTATGCAATTTATCGCTCAATCACTATATTCTCTTTGGACATCCACTAAAACACTCAGATATTTCAGAATTCATCACATTGAACTAATTGTGTTCAGAAATCAACCTTTCTATGGGTTCTGCTAAGAGAATGGGATTACAACTAACTTTTTATGGCTTTATTCGTCTGTTCTCAGCAAGTTCATGCAACCAATCACTGAATCACTCATTCTCCTTGGATATACACTAAAACATGGAGACAGTTCACAATTCATCACATTGAACTAATTGTGTTCAGAAATCAACCTTTATATGGGTTCTGCTAAGAGAATGGATTACAACTAACTTTTTATGGCTTTATTCGTCTGTTCTCAGCAAGTTCATGCAACTAATCACTGAATCACTTATTCTCTTTGGAGATACAG
Source organism: Scomber japonicus (assembly GCF_027409825.1). Taxonomy (NCBI): domain Eukaryota; kingdom Metazoa; phylum Chordata; class Actinopteri; order Scombriformes; family Scombridae; genus Scomber; species Scomber japonicus. The sequence goes on along the minus strand of NC_070595.1, from coordinate 3,373,420 downwards.
TAAAAACACTCAGATATATCAGAATTCATCACATTGAACTAATTGTGTTCAGAAATCAACATTTCTATGGGTTCTGCTAAGAGAATGGATTACAACTAAATGTTTATGTCTTTAATCGTCTATTCTCAGCAAGTTTATGCAATTTATCAATCAATCACTATATTCTCTTTGAAAATACACTAAAACACTCAGATATTTCAGAATTCATCACATTGAACTAATTGTGTTCAGAAATCAACCTTTCTATGGGTTCTGCTACGAGAATGTATTACAACTATCTTTTTATTGCTTTATTCGTCTGTTCTCAGCAAGTTCATGCAACTAATCACTGAATCACTTATTCATTTTGGAGATACACTAAAACACTCAAATATATCAGAATTCATCACATTGAACTAATTGTGTTCAGAAATCAACCATTCTATGGGTTCTGCTAAGAGAATGGGATTACAACTATCTTTTTATGGCTTTATTCGTCTGTTCTCAGCAAGTTCATGCAACTAATCACTGAATCACTTATTCTCTTTGGAGATACACTAAAACATGCAGACAGTTCAGAATTCACCACATTGAGCTAATTGTGTTTAGAAATCAACCATTCTTTGGATGCTGCTAAGAAAATGGATTACAACTAACTTTTTATGGTTCAATTGGTATATTCTCAGCAAGTTCATGCATAATCACTGATTTGAGAATTAATAATCATTTAGTCTAATGAAATTAAAACAAGATTAGATAGATAGATAGATAGATAGATAGATACATAGATACATAGAAACATAGATGATAGATAGATAGATAGATAGATAGATAGATAGATAGATAGATAGATACATAGATACATAGATACATAGATGATAGATAGATAGATAGATAGATAGATAGATAGACAGACAGATAGATTGATGGATAGATAGATA